>NC_088396.1:59113410-59391223 GCF_034236695.1 Oncorhynchus nerka
TGCAACAGCTGTTAATCAGACTCACTTTGACTTTATATAGTGCACCAAGAGATAGTTTCTCGCTTACGGCCACACTGTCCTGAGTACGCCTGATCTCGTCTGATCTCAGAAGCTAAGCAGGGTCGGGCCTGGTTAGTACTTGGATGGGAGACCGCCTGGGAATACCAGGTGCTGTAAGCATTTTGTCAACTCTTTGTCCGTTTTTTCCCACAAGGCTGAAATATGTGCCCTCGCTTTGAAATAAGTAAGCAAGGTTAGTTTGTATTTCATCCAACAATCTGTGCTACAAATTATGGCTACAGTATATGCATTTTTTCCACATTTTGAGTGACACAAAGATTCTTATCTAAATGGTGAAAATGCAACAGCTGTTAATCAGACTCACTTTGACTTTATATAGTGCACCAAGAGATAGTTTCTCGCTTACGGCCACACTGTCCTGAGTACGCCTGATCTCGTCTGATCTCGGAAGCTAAGCAGGGGTCGGGCCTGGTTAGTACTTGGATGGGAGACCGCCTGGGAATACCAGGTGCTGTAAGCATTTTGTCAACTCTTTGTCCGTTTTTTCCCACAAGGCTGAAATATGTGCCCTCGCTTTGAAATAAGTAAGCAAGGTTAGTTTGTATTTCATCCAACAATCTGTGCTACAAATTATGGCTACAGTATATGCAATTTTGAGTGACACAAAGATTCTTATCTAAATGGTGAAAATGCAACAGCTGTTAATCAGACTCACTTTGACTTTATATAGTGCACCAAGAGATAGTTTCTCGCTTACGGCCACACTGTCCTGAGTACGCCTGATCTCGTCTGATCTCGAAGCTAAGCAGGGTCGGGCCTGGTTAGTACTTGGATGGGAGACCGCCTGGGAATACCAGGTGCTGTAAGCATTTTGTCAACTCTTTGTCCGTTTTTTCCCACAAGGCTGAAATATGTGCCCTCGCTTTGAAATAAGTAAGCAAGGTTAGTTTGTATTTCATCCAACAATCTGTGCTACAAATTATGGCTACAGTATATGCAATTTTGAGTGACACAAAGATTCTTATCTAAATGGTGAAAATGCAACAGCTGTTAATCAGACTCACTTTGACTTTATATAGTGCACCAAGAGATAGTTTCTCGCTTACGGCCACACTGTCCTGAGTACGCCTGATCTCGTCTGATCTCAGAAGCTAAGCAGGGTCGGGCCTGGTTAGTACTTGGATGGGAGACCGCCTGGGAATACCAGGTGCTGTAAGCATTTTGTCAACTCTTTGTCCGTTTTTTCCCACAAGGCTGAAATATGTGCCCTCGCTTTGAAATAAGTAAGCAAGGTTAGTTTGTATTTCATCCAACAATCTGTGCTACAAATTATGGCTACAGTATATGCAACATTTTGAGTGACACAAAGATTCTTATCTAAATGGTGAAAATGCAACAGCTGTTAATCAGACTCACTTTGACTTTATATAGTGCACCAAGAGATAGTTTCTCGCTTACGGCCACACTGTCCTGAGTACGCCTGATCTCGTCTGATCTCAGAAGCTAAGCAGGGTCGGGCCTGGTTAGTACTTGGATGGGAGACCGCCTGGGAATACCAGGTGCTGTAAGCATTTTGTCAACTCTTTGTCCGTTTTTTCCCACAAGGCTGAAATATGTGCCCTCGCTTTGAAATAAGTAAGCAAGGTTAGTTTGTATTTCATCCAACAATCTGTGCTACAAATTATGGCTACAGTATATGCAATTTTGAGTGACACAAAGATTCTTATCTAAATGGTGAAAATGCAACAGCTGTTAATCAGACTCACTTTGACTTTATATAGTGCACCAAGAGATAGTTTCTCGCTTACGGCCACACTGGCCTGAGTACGCCTGATCTCGTCTGATCTCGGAAGCTAAGCAGGGTCGGGCCTGGTTAGTACTTGGATGGGAGACCGCCTGGGAATACCAGGTGCTGTAAGCATTTTGTCAACTCTTTGTCCGTTTTTTCCCACAAGGCTGAAATATGTGCCCTCGCTTTGAAATAAGTAAGCAAGGTTAGTTTGTATTTCATCCAACAATCTGTGCTACAAATTATGGCTACAGTATATGCAATTTTTTCCACATTTTGACACAAAGATTCTTATCTAAATGGTGAAAATGCAACAGCTGTTAATCAGACTCACTTTGACTTTATATAGTGCACCAAGAGATAGTTTCTCGCTTACGGCCACACTGTCCTGAGTACGCCTGATCTCGTCTGATCTCAGAAGCTAAGCAGGGTCGGGCCTGGTTAGTACTTGGATGGGAGACCGCCTGGGAATACCAGGTGCTGTAAGCATTTTGTCAACTCTTTGTCCGTTTTTTCCCACAAGGCTGAAATATGTGCCCTCGCTTTGAAATAAGTAAGCAAGGTTAGTTTGTATTTCATCCAACAATCTGTGCTACAAATTATGGCTACAGTATATGCAATTTTTTTGAGTGACACAAAGATTCTTATCTAAATGGTGAAAATGCAACAGCTGTTAATCAGACTCACTTTGACTTTATATAGTGCACCAAGAGATAGTTTCTCGCTTACGGCCACACTGTCCTGAGTACGCCTGATCTCGTCTGATCTCGGAAGCTAAGCAGGGTCGGGCCTGGTTAGTACTTGGATGGGAGACCGCCTGGGAATACCAGGTGCTGTAAGCATTTTGTCAACTCTTTGTCCGTTTTTTCCCACAAGGCTGAAATATGTGCCCTCGCTTTGAAATAAGTAAGCAAGGTTAGTTTGTATTTCATCCAACAATCTGTGCTACAAATTATGGCTACAGTATATGCAATTTTTTCCACATTTTGTGACACAAAGATTCTTATCTAAATGGTGAAAATGCAACAGCTGTTAATCAGACTCACTTTGACTTTATATAGTGCACCAAGAGATAGTTTCTCGCTTACGGCCACACTGTCCTGAGTACGCCTGATCTCGTCTGATCTCAGAAGCTAAGCAGGGTCGGGCCTGGTTAGTACTTGGATGGGAGACCGCCTGGGAATACCAGGTGCTGTAAGCATTTTGTCAACTCTTTGTCCGTTTTTTTTTCCCACAAGGCTGAAATATGTGCCCTCGCTTTGAAATAAGTAAGCAAGGTTAGTTTGTATTTCATCCAACAATCTGTGCTACAAATTATGGCTACAGTATATGCAATTTTGAGTGACACAAAGATTCTTATCTAAATGGTGAAAATGCAACAGCTGTTAATCAGACTCACTTTGACTTTATATAGTGCACCAAGAGATAGTTTCTCGCTTACGGCCACACTGTCCTGAGTACGCCTGATCTCGTCTGATCTCGGAAGCTAAGCAGGGTCGGGCCTGGTTAGTACTTGGATGGGAGACCGCCTGGGAATACCAGGTGCTGTAAGCATTTTGTCAACTCTTTGTCCGTTTTTTCCCACAAGGCTGAAATATGTGCCCTCGCTTTGAAATAAGTAAGCAAGGTTAGTTTGTATTTCATCCAACAATCTGTGCTACAAATTATGGCTACAGATTTTTTTCCACATTTTGAGTGACACAAAGATTCTTATCTAAATGGTGAAAATGCAACAGCTGTTAATCAGACTCACTTTGACTTTATATAGTGCACCAAGAGATAGTTTCTCGCTTACGGCCACACTGTCCTGAGTACGCCTGATCTCGTCTGATCTCGGAAGCTAAGCAGGGTCGGGCCTGGTTAGTACTTGGATGGGAGACCGCCTGGGAATACCAGGTGCTGTAAGCATTTTGTCAACTCTTTGTCCGTTTTTTCCCACAAGGCTGAAATATGTGCCCTCGCTTTGAAATAAGTAAGCAAGGTTAGTTTGTATTTCATCCAACAATCTGTGCTACAAATTATGGCTACAGTATATGCAATTTTGAGTGACACAAAGATTCTTATCTAAATGGTGAAAATGCAACAGCTGTTAATCAGACTCACTTTGACTTTATATAGTGCACCAAGAGATAGGTTCTCGCTTACGGCCACACTGTCCTGAGTACGCCTGATCTCGTCTGATCTCGGAAGCTAAGCAGGGTCGGGCCTGGTTAGTACTTGGATGGGAGACCGCCTGGGAATACCAGGTGCTGTAAGCATTTTGTCAACTCTTTGTCCGTTTTTTCCCACAAGGCTGAAATATGTGCCCTCGCTTTGAAATAAGTAAGCAAGGTTAGTTTGTATTTCATCCAACAATCTGTGCTACAAATTATGGCTACAGTATATGCAATTTTTAGTGACACAAAGATTCTTATCTAAATGGTGAAAATGCAACAGCTGTTAATCAGACTCACTTTGACTTTATATAGTGCACCAAGAGATGGTTTCTCGCTTACGGCCACACTGGCCTGAGTACGCCTGATCTCGTCTGATCTCGGAAGCTAAGCAGGGTCGGGCCTGGTTAGTACTTGGATGGGAGACCGCCTGGGAATACCAGGTGCTGTAAGCATTTTGTCAACTCTTTGTCCGTTTTTTCCCACAAGGCTGAAATATGTGCCCTCGCTTTGAAATAAGTAAGCAAGGTTAGTTTGTATTTCATCCAACAATCTGTGCTACAAATTATGGCTACAGAATTTTTTCCACATTTTGAGTGACACAAAGATTCTTATCTAAATGGTGAAAATGCAACAGCTGTTAATCAGACTCACTTTGACTTTATATAGTGCACCAAGAGATGGTTTCTCGCTTACGGCCACACTGTCCTGAGTACGCCTGATCTCGTCTGATCTCGGAAGCTAAGCAGGGTCGGGCCTGGTTAGTACTTGGATGGGAGACCGCCTGGGAATACCAGGTGCTGTAAGCATTTTGTCAACTCTTTGTCCGTTTTTTCCCACAAGGCTGAAATATGTGCCCTCGCTTTGAAATAAGTAAGCAAGGTTAGTTTGTATTTCATCCAACAATCTGTGCTACAAATTATGGCTACAGTATATGCAATTTTTTCCACATTTTGAGTGACACAAAGATTCTTATCTAAATGGTGAAAATGCAACAGCTGTTAATCAGACTCACTTTGACTTTATATAGTGCACCAAGAGATAGTTTCTCGCTTACGGCCACACTGGCCTGAGTACGCCTGATCTCGTCTGATCTCGGAAGCTAAGCAGGGTCGGGCCTGGTTAGTACTTGGATGGGAGACCGCCTGGGAATACCAGGTGCTGTAAGCATTTTGTCAACTCTTTGTCCGTTTTTTCCCACAAGGCTGAAATATGTGCCCTCGCTTTGAAATAAGTAAGCAAGGTTAGTTTGTATTTCATCCAACAATCTGTGCTACAAATTATGGCTACAGTATATGCAATTTTTTCCACATTTTGAGTGACACAAAGATTCTTATCTAAATGGTGAAAATGCAACAGCTGTTAATCAGACTCACTTTGACTTTATATAGTGCACCAAGAGATAGTTTCTCGCTTACGGCCACACTGGCCTGAGTACGCCTGATCTCGTCTGATCTCGGAAGCTAAGCAGGGTCGGGCCTGGTTAGTACTTGGATGGGAGACCGCCTGGGAATACCAGGTGCTGTAAGCATTTTGTCAACTCTTTGTCCGTTTTTTCCCACAAGGCTGAAATATGTGCCCTCGCTTTGAAATAAGTAAGCAAGGTTAGTTTGTATTTCATCCAACAATCTGTGCTACAAATTATGGCTACAGTATATGCAATTTTTTCCACATTTTGAGTGACACAAAGATTCTTATCTAAATGGTGAAAATGCAACAGCTGTTAATCAGACTCACTTTGACTTTATATAGTGCACCAAGAGATAGTTTCTCGCTTACGGCCACACTGTCCTGAGTACGCCTGATCTCGTCTGATCTCGGAAGCTAAGCAGGGTCGGGCCTGGTTAGTACTTGGATGGGAGACCGCCTGGGAATACCAGGTGCTGTAAGCATTTTGTCAACTCTTTGTCCGTTTTTTCCCACAAGGCTGAAATATGTGCCCTCGCTTTGAAATAAGTAAGCAAGGTTAGTTTGTATTTCATCCAACAATCTGTGCTACAAATTATGGCTACAGTATATGCAATTTTTTTGAGTGACACAAAGATTCTTATCTAAATGGTGAAAATGCAACAGCTGTTAATCAGACTCACTTTGACTTTATATAGTGCACCAAGAGATGGTTTCTCGCTTACGGCCACACTGTCCTGAGTACGCCTGATCTCGTCTGATCTCAGAAGCTAAGCAGGGTCGGGCCTGGTTAGTACTTGGATGGGAGACCGCCTGGGAATACCAGGTGCTGTAAGCATTTTGTCAACTCTTTGTCCGTTTTTTCCCACAAGGCTGAAATATGTGCCCTCGCTTTGAAATAAGTAAGCAAGGTTAGTTTGTATTTCATCCAACAATCTGTGCTACAAATTATGGCTACAGTATATGCAATTTTTTCCACATTTTGAGTGACACAAAGATTCTTATCTAAATGGTGAAAATGCAACAGCTGTTAATCAGACTCACTTTGACTTTATATAGTGCACCAAGAGATAGTTTCTCGCTTACGGCCACACTGGCCTGAGTACGCCTGATCTCGTCTGATCTCGGAAGCTAAGCAGGGTCGGGCCTGGTTAGTACTTGGATGGGAGACCGCCTGGGAATACCAGGTGCTGTAAGCATTTTGTCAACTCTTTGTCCGTTTTTTTCCCACAAGGCTGAAATATGTGCCCTCGCTTTGAAATAAGTAAGCAAGGTTAGTTTGTATTTCATCCAACAATCTGTGCTACAAATTATGGCTACAGTATATGCAATTTTGAGTGACACAAAGATTCTTATCTAAATGGTGAAAATGCAACAGCTGTTAATCAGACTCACTTTGACTTTATATAGTGCACCAAGAGATAGTTTCTCGCTTACGGCCACACTGTCCTGAGTACGCCTGATCTCGTCTGATCTCGGAAGCTAAGCAGGGTCGGGCTTGTCCTCGTGCTTGGATGGGAGACCGCCTGGGAATACCAGGTGCTGTAAGCATTTTGTCAACTCTTTGTCCGTTTTTTCCCACAAGGCTGAAATATGTGCCCTCGCTTTGAAATAAGTAAGCAAGGTTAGTTTGTATTTCATCCAACAATCTGTGCTACAAATTATGGCTACAGTATATGCAATTTTTTCCACATTTTGACACAAAAGATTCTTATCTAAATGGTGAAAATGCAACAGCTGTTAATCAGACTCACTTTGACTTTATATAGTGCACCAAGAGATGGTTTCTCGCTTACGGCCACACTGTCCTGAGTACGCCTGATCTCGTCTGATCTCGGAAGCTAAGCAGGGTCGGGCCTGGTTAGTACTTGGATGGGAGACCGCCTGGGAATACCAGGTGCTGTAAGCATTTTGTCAACTCTTTGTCCGTTTTTTCCCACAAGGCTGAAATATGTGCCCTCGCTTTGAAATAAGTAAGCAAGGTTAGTTTGTATTTCATCCAACAATCTGTGCTACAAATTATGGCTACAGTATATGCAATTTTTAGTGACACAAAGATTCTTATCTAAATGGTGAAAATGCAACAGCTGTTAATCAGACTCACTTTGACTTTATATAGTGCACCAAGAGATGGTTTCTCGCTTACGGCCACACTGGCCTGAGTACGCCTGATCTCGTCTGATCTCGGAAGCTAAGCAGGGTCGGGCCTGGTTAGTACTTGGATGGGAGACCGCCTGGGAATACCAGGTGCTGTAAGCATTTTGTCAACTCTTTGTCCGTTTTTTCCCACAAGGCTGAAATATGTGCCCTCGCTTTGAAATAAGTAAGCAAGGTTAGTTTGTATTTCATCCAACAATCTGTGCTACAAATTATGGCTACAGTATATGCAATTTTTTCCACATTTTGAGTGACACAAAGATTCTTATCTAAATGGTGAAAATGCAACAGCTGTTAATCAGACTCACTTTGACTTTATATAGTGCACCAAGAGATAGTTTCTCGCTTACGGCCACACTGTCCTGAGTACGCCTGATCTCGTCTGATCTCAGAAGCTAAGCAGGGTCGGGCCTGGTTAGTACTTGGATGGGAGACCGCCTGGGAATACCAGGTGCTGTAAGCATTTTGTCAACTCTTTGTCCGTTTTTTCCCACAAGGCTGAAATATGTGCCCTCGCTTTGAAATAAGTAAGCAAGGTTAGTTTGTATTTCATCCAACAATCTGTGCTACAAATTATGGCTACAGTATATGCAATTTTTCCACATTTTGAGTGACACAAAGATTCTTATCTAAATGGTGAAAATGCAACAGCTGTTAATCAGACTCACTTTGACTTTATATAGTGCACCAAGAGATAGTTTCTCGCTTACGGCCACACTGGCCTGAGTACGCCTGATCTCGTCTGATCTCGGAAGCTAAGCAGGGTCGGGCCTGGTTAGTACTTGGATGGGAGACCGCCTGGGAATACCAGGTGCTGTAAGCATTTTGTCAACTCTTTGTCCGTTTTTTTCCCACAAGGCTGAAATATGTGCCCTCGCTTTGAAATAAGTAAGCAAGGTTAGTTTGTATTTCATCCAACAATCTGTGCTACAAATTATGGCTACAGTATATGCAATTTTTTCCACATTTTGAGTGACACAAAGATTCTTATCTAAATGGTGAAAATGCAACAGCTGTTAATCAGACTCACTTTGACTTTATATAGTGCACCAAGAGATAGTTTCTCGCTTACGGCCACACTGTCCTGAGTACGCCTGATCTCGTCTGATCTCGGAAGCTAAGCAGGGTCGGGCCTGGTTAGTACTTGGATGGGAGACCGCCTGGGAATACCAGGTGCTGTAAGCATTTTGTCAACTCTTTGTCCGTTTTTTCCCACAAGGCTGAAATATGTGCCCTCGCTTTGAAATAAGTAAGCAAGGTTAGTTTGTATTTCATCCAACAATCTGTGCTACAAATTATGGCTACAGTATATGCAATTTTTTCCACATTTTGAGTGACACAAAGATTCTTATCTAAATGGTGAAAATGCAACAGCTGTTAATCAGACTCACTTTGACTTTATATAGTGCACCAAGAGATAGTTTCTCGCTTACGGCCACACTGGCCTGAGTACGCCTGATCTCGTCTGATCTCAGAAGCTAAGCAGGGTCGGGCCTGGTTAGTACTTGGATGGGAGACCGCCTGGGAATACCAGGTGCTGTAAGCATTTTGTCAACTCTTTGTCCGTTTTTTCCCACAAGGCTGAAATATGTGCCCTCGCTTTGAAATAAGTAAGCAAGGTTAGTTTGTATTTCATCCAACAATCTGTGCTACAAATTATGGCTACAGTATATGCAATTTTTTCCACATTTTGAGTGACACAAAGATTCTTATCTAAATGGTGAAAATGCAACAGCTGTTAATCAGACTCACTTTGACTTTATATAGTGCACCAAGAGATGTTTCTCGCTTACGGCCACACTGTCCTGAGTACGCCTGATCTCGTCTGATCTCGGAAGCTAAGCAGGGTCGGGCCTGGTTAGTACTTGGATGGGAGACCGCCTGGGAATACCAGGTGCTGTAAGCATTTTGTCAACTCTTTGTCCGTTTTTTCCCACAAGGCTGAAATATGTGCCCTCGCTTTGAAATAAGTAAGCAAGGTTAGTTTGTATTTCATCCAACAATCTGTGCTACAAATTATGGCTACAGTATATGCCAATTTTGAGTGACACAAAGATTCTTATCTAAATGGTGAAAATGCAACAGCTGTTAATCAGACTCACTTTGACTTTATATAGTGCACCAAGAGATAGTTTCTCGCTTACGGCCACACTGTCCTGAGTACGCCTGATCTCGTCTGATCTCAGAAGCTAAGCAGGGTCGGGCCTGGTTAGTACTTGGATGGGAGACCGCCTGGGAATACCAGGTGCTGTAAGCATTTTGTCAACTCTTTGTCCGTTTTTTCCCACAAGGCTGAAATATGTGCCCTCGCTTTGAAATAAGTAAGCAAGGTTAGTTTGTATTTCATCCAACAATCTGTGCTACAAATTATGGCTACAGTATATGCAATTTTTCACATTTTGAGTGACACAAAGATTCTTATCTAAATGGTGAAAATGCAACAGCTGTTAATCAGACTCACTTTGACTTTATATAGTGCACCAAGAGATGGTTTCTCGCTTACGGCCACACTGGCCTGAGTACGCCTGATCTCGTCTGATCTCAGAAGCTAAGCAGGGTCGGGCCTGGTTAGTACTTGGATGGGAGACCGCCTGGGAATACCAGGTGCTGTAAGCATTTTGTCAACTCTTTGTCCGTTTTTTCCCACAAGGCTGAAATATGTGCCCTCGCTTTGAAATAAGTAAGCAAGGTTAGTTTGTATTTCATCCAACAATCTGTGCTACAAATTATGGCTACAGTATATGCAATTTTTTCCACATTTTGAGTGACACAAAGATTCTTATCTAAATGGTGAAAATGCAACAGCTGTTAATCAGACTCACTTTGACTTTATATAGTGCACCAAGAGATGGTTTCTCGCTTACGGCCACACTGTCCTGAGTACGCCTGATCTCGTCTGATCTCGGAAGCTAAGCAGGGTCGGGCCTGGTTAGTACTTGGATGGGAGACCGCCTGGGAATACCAGGTGCTGTAAGCATTTTGTCAACTCTTTGTCCGTTTTTTCCCACAAGGCTGAAATATGTGCCCTCGCTTTGAAATAAGTAAGCAAGGTTAGTTAGTTGTATTTCATCCAACAATCTGTGCTACAAATTATGGCTACAGTATATGCAATTTTTTCCACATTTTGAGTGACACAAAGATTCTTATCTAAATGGTGAAAATGCAACAGCTGTTAATCAGACTCACTTTGACTTTATATAGTGCACCAAGAGATGGTTTCTCGCTTACGGCCACACTGGCCTGAGTACGCCTGATCTCGTCTGATCTCGGAAGCTAAGCAGGGTCGGGCCTGGTTAGTACTTGGATGGGAGACCGCCTGGGAATACCAGGTGCTGTAAGCATTTTGTCAACTCTTTGTCCGTTTTTTCCCACAAGGCTGAAATATGTGCCCTCGCTTTGAAATAAGTAAGCAAGGTTAGTTTGTATTTCATCCAACAATCTGTGCTACAAATTATGGCTACAGTATATGCATTTTTTCCACATTTTGAGTGACACAAAGATTCTTATCTAAATGGTGAAAATGCAACAGCTGTTAATCAGACTCACTTTGACTTTATATAGTGCACCAAGAGATGTTTCTCGCTTACGGCCACACTGTCCTGAGTACGCCTGATCTCGTCTGATCTCGGAAGCTAAGCAGGGTCGGGCCTGGTTAGTACTTGGATGGGAGACCGCCTGGGAATACCAGGTGCTGTAAGCATTTTGTCAACTCTTTGTCCGTTTTTTCCCACAAGGCTGAAATATGTGCCCTCGCTTTGAAATAAGTAAGCAAGGTTAGTTTGTATTTCATCCAACAATCTGTGCTACAAATTATGGCTACAGTATATGCAATTTTGAGTGACACAAAGATTCTTATCTAAATGGTGAAAATGCAACAGCTGTTAATCAGACTCACTTTGACTTTATATAGTGCACCAAGAGATGGTTTCTCGCTTACGGCCACACTGTCCTGAGTACGCCTGATCTCGTCTGATCTCGGAAGCTAAGCAGGGTCGGGCCTGGTTAGTACTTGGATGGGAGACCGCCTGGGAATACCAGGTGCTGTAAGCATTTTGTCAACTCTTTGTCCGTTTTTTCCCACAAGGCTGAAATATGTGCCCTCGCTTTGAAATAAGTAAGCAAGGTTAGTTTGTATTTCATCCAACAATCTGTGCTACAAATTATGGCTACAGTATATGCATTTTTTCCACATTTTGAGTGACACAAAGATTCTTATCTAAATGGTGAAAATGCAACAGCTGTTAATCAGACTCACTTTGACTTTATATAGTGCACCAAGAGATGGTTTCTCGCTTACGGCCACACTGGCCTGAGTACGCCTGATCTCGTCTGATCTCGGAAGCTAAGCAGGGTCGGGCCTGGTTAGTACTTGGATGGGAGACCGCCTGGGAATACCAGGTGCTGTAAGCATTTTGTCAACTCTTTGTCCGTTTTTTCCCACAAGGCTGAAATATGTGCCCTCGCTTTGAAATAAGTAAGCAAGGTTAGTTTGTATTTCATCCAACAATCTGTGCTACAAATTATGGCTACAGTATATGCAATTTTGAGTGACACAAAGATTCTTATCTAAATGGTGAAAATGCAACAGCTGTTAATCAGACTCACTTTGACTTTATATAGTGCACCAAGAGATAGTTTCTCGCTTACGGCCACACTGGCCTGAGTACGCCTGATCTCGTCTGATCTCGGAAGCTAAGCAGGGTCGGGCCTGGTTAGTACTTGGATGGGAGACCGCCTGGGAATACCAGGTGCTGTAAGCATTTTGTCAACTCTTTGTCCGTTTTTTCCCACAAGGCTGAAATATGTGCCCTCGCTTTGAAATAAGTAAGCAAGGTTAGTTTGTATTTCATCCAACAATCTGTGCTACAAATTATGGCTACAGTATATGCAATTTTTAGTGACACAAAGATTCTTATCTAAATGGTGAAAATGCAACAGCTGTTAATCAGACTCACTTTGACTTTATATAGTGCACCAAGAGATGGTTTCTCGCTTACGGCCACACTGTCCTGAGTACGCCTGATCTCGTCTGATCTCGGAAGCTAAGCAGGGTCGGGCCTGGTTAGTACTTGGATGGGAGACCGCCTGGGAATACCAGGTGCTGTAAGCATTTTGTCAACTCTTTGTCCGTTTTTTCCCACAAGGCTGAAATATGTGCCCTCGCTTTGAAATAAGTAAGCAAGGTTAGTTTGTATTTCATCCAACAATCTGTGCTACAAATTATGGCTACAGTATATGCAATTTTTTCCACATTTTGAGTGACACAAAGATTCTTATCTAAATGGTGAAAATGCAACAGCTGTTAATCAGACTCACTTTGACTTTATATAGTGCACCAAGAGATGTTTCTCTGCTTACGGCCACACTGTCCTGAGTACGCCTGATCTCGTCTGATCTCGGAAGCTAAGCAGGGTCGGGCCTGGTTAGTACTTGGATGGGAGACCGCCTGGGAATACCAGGTGCTGTAAGCATTTTGTCAACTCTTTGTCCGTTTTTTCCCACAAGGCTGAAATATGTGCCCTCGCTTTGAAATAAGTAAGCAAGGTTAGTTTGTATTTCATCCAACAATCTGTGCTACAAATTATGGCTACAGTATATGCAATTTTTTTCCACATTTTGAGTGACACAAAGATTCTTATCTAAATGGTGAAAATGCAACAGCTGTTAATCAGACTCACTTTGACTTTATATAGTGCACCAAGAGATGGTTTCTCGCTTACGGCCACACTGGCCTGAGTACGCCTGATCTCGTCTGATCTCGGAAGCTAAGCAGGGTCGGGCCTGGTTAGTACTTGGATGGGAGACCGCCTGGGAATACCAGGTGCTGTAAGCATTTTGTCAACTCTTTGTCCGTTTTTTTCCCACAAGGCTGAAATATGTGCCCTCGCTTTGAAATAAGTAAGCAAGGTTAGTTTGTATTTCATCCAACAATCTGTGCTACAAATTATGGCTACAGTATATGCATTTTTTCCACATTTTGAGTGACACAAAGATTCTTATCTAAATGGTGAAAATGCAACAGCTGTTAATCAGACTCACTTTGACTTTATATAGTGCACCAAGAGATGGTTTCTCGCTTACGGCCACACTGTCCTGAGTACGCCTGATCTCGTCTGATCTCAGAAGCTAAGCAGGGTCGGGCCTGGTTAGTACTTGGATGGGAGACCGCCTGGGAATACCAGGTGCTGTAAGCATTTTGTCAACTCTTTGTCCGTTTTTTCCCACAAGGCTGAAATATGTGCCCTCGCTTTGAAATAAGTAAGCAAGGTTAGTTTGTATTTCATCCAACAATCTGTGCTACAAATTATGGCTACAGTATATGCAATTTTTCCACATTTTGAGTGACACAAAGATTCTTATCTAAATGGTGAAAATGCAACAGCTGTTAATCAGACTCACTTTGACTTTATATAGTGCACCAAGAGATGGTTTCTCGCTTACGGCCACACTGGCCTGAGTACGCCTGATCTCGTCTGATCTCGGAAGCTAAGCAGGGTCGGGCCTGGTTAGTACTTGGATGGGAGACCGCCTGGGAATACCAGGTGCTGTAAGCATTTTGTCAACTCTTTGTCCGTTTTTTCCCAAAGGCTGAAATATGTGCCCTCGCTTTGAAATAAGTAAGCAAGGTTAGTTTGTATTTCATCCAACAATCTGTGCTACAAATTATGGCTACAGTATATGCAATTTTTTCCACATTTTGAGTGACACAAAGATTCTTATCTAAATGGTGAAAATGCAACAGCTGTTAATCAGACTCACTTTGACTTTATATAGTGCACCAAGAGATGGTTTCTCGCTTACGGCCACACTGGCCTGAGTACGCCTGATCTCGTCTGATCTCGGAAGCTAAGCAGGGTCGGGCCTGGTTAGTACTTGGATGGGAGACCGCCTGGGAATACCAGGTGCTGTAAGCATTTTGTCAACTCTTTGTCCGTTTTTTCCCACAAGGCTGAAATATGTGCCCTCGCTTTGAAATAAGTAAGCAAGGTTAGTTTGTATTTCATCCAACAATCTGTGCTACAAATTATGGCTACAGTATATGCAATTTTTTTCCACATTTTGAGTGACACAAAGATTCTTATCTAAATGGTGAAAATGCAACAGCTGTTAATCAGACTCACTTTGACTTTATATAGTGCACCAAGAGATGGTTTCTCGCTTACGGCCACACTGGCCTGAGTACGCCTGATCTCGTCTGATCTCGGAAGCTAAGCAGGGTCGGGCCTGGTTAGTACTTGGATGGGAGACCGCCTGGGAATACCAGGTGCTGTAAGCATTTTGTCAACTCTTTGTCCGTTTTTTCCCACAAGGCTGAAATATGTGCCCTCGCTTTGAAATAAGTAAGCAAGGTTAGTTTGTATTTCATCCAACAATCTGTGCTACAAATTATGGCTACAGTATATGCAATTTTTCCACATTTTGAGTGACACAAAGATTCTTATCTAAATGGTGAAAATGCAACAGCTGTTAATCAGACTCACTTTGACTTTATATAGTGCACCAAGAGATGGTTTCTCGCTTACGGCCACACTGGCCTGAGTACGCCTGATCTCGTCTGATCTCGGAAGCTAAGCAGGGTCGGGCCTGGTTAGTACTTGGATGGGAGACCGCCTGGGAATACCAGGTGCTGTAAGCATTTTGTCAACTCTTTGTCCGTTTTTTCCCACAAGGCTGAAATATGTGCCCTCGCTTTGAAATAAGTAAGCAAGGTTAGTTTGTATTTCATCCAACAATCTGTGCTACAAATTATGGCTACAGTATATGCAATTTTTTCCACATTTTGAGTGACACAAAGATTCTTATCTAAATGGTGAAAATGCAACAGCTGTTAATCAGACTCACTTTGACTTTATATAGTGCACCAAGAGATGGTTTCTCGCTTACGGCCACACTGGCCTGAGTACGCCTGATCTCGTCTGATCTCGGAAGCTAAGCAGGGTCGGGCCTGGTTAGTACTTGGATGGGAGACCGCCTGGGAATACCAGGTGCTGTAAGCATTTTGTCAACTCTTTGTCCGTTTTTTCCCACAAGGCTGAAATATGTGCCCTCGCTTTGAAATAAGTAAGCAAGGTTAGTTTGTATTTCATCCAACAATCTGTGCTACAAATTATGGCTACAGTATATGCAATTTTTCCACATTTTGAGTGACACAAAGATTCTTATCTAAATGGTGAAAATGCAACAGCTGTTAATCAGACTCACTTTGACTTTATATAGTGCACCAAGAGATGGTTTCTCGCTTACGGCCACACTGGCCTGAGTACGCCTGATCTCGTCTGATCTCGGAAGCTAAGCAGGGTCGGGCCTGGTTAGTACTTGGATGGGAGACCGCCTGGGAATACCAGGTGCTGTAAGCATTTTGTCAACTCTTTGTCCGTTTTTTCCCACAAGGCTGAAATATGTGCCCTCGCTTTGAAATAAGTAAGCAAGGTTAGTTTGTATTTCATCCAACAATCTGTGCTACAAATTATGGCTACAGTATATGCAATTTTTCCACATTTTGAGTGACACAAAGATTCTTATCTAAATGGTGAAAATGCAACAGCTGTTAATCAGACTCACTTTGACTTTATATAGTGCACCAAGAGATGGTTTCTCGCTTACGGCCACACTGGCCTGAGTACGCCTGATCTCGTCTGATCTCGGAAGCTAAGCAGGGTCGGGCCTGGTTAGTACTTGGATGGGAGACCGCCTGGGAATACCAGGTGCTGTAAGCATTTTGTCAACTCTTTGTCCGTTTTTTCCCACAAGGCTGAAATATGTGCCCTCGCTTTGAAATAAGTAAGCAAGGTTAGTTTGTATTTCATCCAACAATCTGTGCTACAAATTATGGCTACAGTATATGCAATTTTTTCCACATTTTGAGTGACACAAAGATTCTTATCTAAATGGTGAAAATGCAACAGCTGTTAATCAGACTCACTTTGACTTTATATAGTGCACCAAGAGATGGTTTCTCGCTTACGGCCACACTGGCCTGAGTACGCCTGATCTCGTCTGATCTCGGAAGCTAAGCAGGGTCGGGCCTGGTTAGTACTTGGATGGGAGACCGCCTGGGAATACCAGGTGCTGTAAGCATTTTGTCAACTCTTTGTCCGTTTTTTCCCACAAGGCTGAAATATGTGCCCTCGCTTTGAAATAAGTAAGCAAGGTTAGTTTGTATTTCATCCAACAATCTGTGCTACAAATTATGGCTACAGTATATGCAATTTTTTCCACATTTTGAGTGACACAAAGATTCTTATCTAAATGGTGAAAATGCAACAGCTGTTAATCAGACTCACTTTGACTTTATATAGTGCACCAAGAGATGGTTTCTCGCTTACGGCCACACTGGCCTGAGTACGCCTGATCTCGTCTGATCTCGGAAGCTAAGCAGGGTCGGGCCTGGTTAGTACTTGGATGGGAGACCGCCTGGGAATACCAGGTGCTGTAAGCATTTTGTCAACTCTTTGTCCGTTTTTTCCCACAAGGCTGAAATATGTGCCCTCGCTTTGAAATAAGTAAGCAAGGTTAGTTTGTATTTCATCCAACAATCTGTGCTACAAATTATGGCTACAGTATATGCAATTTTTTCCACATTTTGAGTGACACAAAGATTCTTATCTAAATGGTGAAAATGCAACAGCTGTTAATCAGACTCACTTTGACTTTATATAGTGCACCAAGAGATGGTTTCTCGCTTACGGCCACACTGGCCTGAGTACGCCTGATCTCGTCTGATCTCGGAAGCTAAGCAGGGTCGGGCCTGGTTAGTACTTGGATGGGAGACCGCCTGGGAATACCAGGTGCTGTAAGCATTTTGTCAACTCTTTGTCCGTTTTTTCCCACAAGGCTGAAATATGTGCCCTCGCTTTGAAATAAGTAAGCAAGGTTAGTTTGTATTTCATCCAACAATCTGTGCTACAAATTATGGCTACAGTATATGCAATTTTTCCACATTTTGAGTGACACAAAGATTCTTATCTAAATGGTGAAAATGCAACAGCTGTTAATCAGACTCACTTTGACTTTATATAGTGCACCAAGAGAGGTTTCTCGCTTACGGCCACACTGGCCTGAGTACGCCTGATCTCGTCTGATCTCGGAAGCTAAGCAGGGTCGGGCCTGGTTAGTACTTGGATGGGAGACCGCCTGGGAATACCAGGTGCTGTAAGCATTTTGTCAACTCTTTGTCCGTTTTTTCCCACAAGGCTGAAATATGTGCCCTCGCTTTGAAATAAGTAAGCAAGGTTAGTTTGTATTTCATCCAACAATCTGTGCTACAAATTATGGCTACAGTATATGCATTTTTTCCACATTTTGAGTGACACAAAGATTCTTATCTAAATGGTGAAAATGCAACAGCTGTTAATCAGACTCACTTTGACTTTATATAGTGCACCAAGAGATGGTTTCTCGCTTACGGCCACACTGGCCTGAGTACGCCTGATCTCGTCTGATCTCGGAAGCTAAGCAGGGTCGGGCCTGGTTAGTACTTGGATGGGAGACCGCCTGGGAATACCAGGTGCTGTAAGCATTTTGTCAACTCTTTGTCCGTTTTTTCCCACAAGGCTGAAATATGTGCCCTCGCTTTGAAATAAGTAAGCAAGGTTAGTTTGTATTTCATCCAACAATCTGTGCTACAAATTATGGCTACAGTATATGCAATTTTGAGTGACACAAAGATTCTTATCTAAATGGTGAAAATGCAACAGCTGTTAATCAGACTCACTTTGACTTTATATAGTGCACCAAGAGATGGTTTCTCGCTTACGGCCACACTGGCCTGAGTACGCCTGATCTCGTCTGATCTCGGAAGCTAAGCAGGGTCGGGCCTGGTTAGTACTTGGATGGGAGACCGCCTGGGAATACCAGGTGCTGTAAGCATTTTGTCAACTCTTTGTCCGTTTTTTCCCACAAGGCTGAAATATGTGCCCTCGCTTTGAAATAAGTAAGCAAGGTTAGTTTGTATTTCATCCAACAATCTGTGCTACAAATTATGGCTACAGTATATGCAATTTTGAGTGACACAAAGATTCTTATCTAAATGGTGAAAACGCAACAGCTGTTAATCAGACTCACTTTAACTTTATATAGTGCACCAAGAGATCGCTTACGGCCACACTGGCCTGAGTACGCCTGATCTCGTCTGATCTCAGAAGCTAAGCAGGGTCGGGCCTGGTTAGTACTTGGATGGGAGACCGCCTGGGAATACCAGGTGCTGTAAGCATTTTGTCAACTCTTTGTCCGTTTTTTCCCACAAGGCTGAAATATGTGCCCTCGCTTTGAAATAAGTAAGCAAGGTTAGTTTGTATTTCATCCAACAATCTGTGCTACAAATTATGGCTACAGTATATGCAATTTTTCCACATTTTGAGTGACACAAAGATTCTTATCTAAATGGTGAAAATGCAACAGCTGTTAATCAGACTCACTTTGACTTTATATAGTGCACCAAGAGATAGTTTCTCGCTTACGGCCACACTGGCCTGAGTACGCCTGATCTCGTCTGATCTCGGAAGCTAAGCAGGGTCGGGCCTGGTTAGTACTTGGATGGGAGACCGCCTGGGAATACCAGGTGCTGTAAGCATTTTGTCAACTCTTTGTCCGTTTTTTCCCACAAGGCTGAAATATGTGCCCTCGCTTTGAAATAAGTAAGCAAGGTTAGTTTGCATTTCATCCAACAATCTGTGCTACAAATTATGGCTACAGTATATGCAATTTTGAGTGACACAAAGATTCTTATCTAAATGGTGAAAATGCAACAGCTGTTAATCAGACTCACTTTGACTTTATATAGTGCACCAAGAGATGGTTTCTCGCTTACGGCCACACTGGCCTGAGTACGCCTGATCTCGTCTGATCTCGGAAGCTAAGCAGGGTCGGGCCTGGTTAGTACTTGGATGGGAGACCGCCTGGGAATACCAGGTGCTGTAAGCATTTTGTCAACTCTTTGTCCGTTTTTTCCCACAAGGCTGAAATATGTGCCCTCGCTTTGAAATAAGTAAGCAAGGTTAGTTTGTATTTCATCCAACAATCTGTGCTACAAATTATGGCTACAGTATATGCAATTTTTCCACATTTTGAGTGACACAAAGATTCTTATCTAAATGGTGAAAATGCAACAGCTGTTAATCAGACTCACTTTGACTTTATATAGTGCACCAAGAGATGGTTTCTCGCTTACGGCCACACTGGCCTGAGTACGCCTGATCTCGTCTGATCTCGGAAGCTAAGCAGGGTCGGGCCTGGTTAGTACTTGGATGGGAGACCGCCTGGGAATACCAGGTGCTGTAAGCATTTTGTCAACTCTTTGTCCGTTTTTTCCCACAAGGCTGAAATATGTGCCCTCGCTTTGAAATAAGTAAGCAAGGTTAGTTTGTATTTCATCCAACAATCTGTGCTACAAATTATGGCTACAGTATATGCAATTTTTTCCACATTTTGAGTGACACAAAGATTCTTATCTAAATGGTGAAAATGCAACAGCTGTTAATCAGACTCACTTTGACTTTATATAGTGCACCAAGAGATAGTTTCTCGCTTACGGCCACACTGGCCTGAGTACGCCTGATCTCGTCTGATCTCGGAAGCTAAGCAGGGTCGGGCCTGGTTAGTACTTGGATGGGAGACCGCCTGGGAATACCAGGTGCTGTAAGCATTTTGTCAACTCTTTGTCCGTTTTTTCCCACAAGGCTGAAATATGTGCCCTCGCTTTGAAATAAGTAAGCAAGGTTAGTTTGTATTTCATCCAACAATCTGTGCTACAAATTATGGCTACAGTATATGCAATTTTTTCCACATTTTGAGTGACACAAAGATTCTTATCTAAATGGTGAAAATGCAACAGCTGTTAATCAGACTCACTTTGACTTTATATAGTGCACCAAGAGATGTTTCTCGCTTACGGCCACACTGGCCTGAGTACGCCTGATCTCGTCTGATCTCGGAAGCTAAGCAGGGTCGGGCCTGGTTAGTACTTGGATGGGAGACCGCCTGGGAATACCAGGTGCTGTAAGCATTTTGTCAACTCTTTGTCCGTTTTTTCCCACAAGGCTGAAATATGTGCCCTCGCTTTGAAATAAGTAAGCAAGGTTAGTTTGTATTTCATCCAACAATCTGTGCTACAAATTATGGCTACAGTATATGCATTTTTTCCACATTTTGAGTGACACAAAGATTCTTATCTAAATGGTGAAAATGCAACAGCTGTTAATCAGACTCACTTTGACTTTATATAGTGCACCAAGAGATAGTTTCTCGCTTACGGCCACACTGGCCTGAGTACGCCTGATCTCGTCTGATCTCGGAAGCTAAGCAGGGTCGGGCCTGGTTAGTACTTGGATGGGAGACCGCCTGGGAATACCAGGTGCTGTAAGCATTTTGTCAACTCTTTGTCCGTTTTTTCCCACAAGGCTGAAATATGTGCCCTCGCTTTGAAATAAGTAAGCAAGGTTAGTTTGTATTTCATCCAACAATCTGTGCTACAAATTATGGCTACAGTATATGCAATTTTGAGTGACACAAAGATTCTTATCTAAATGGTGAAAATGCAACAGCTGTTAATCAGACTCACTTTGACTTTATATAGTGCACCAAGAGATGGTTTCTCGCTTACGGCCACACTGGCCTGAGTACGCCTGATCTCGTCTGATCTCGGAAGCTAAGCAGGGTCGGGCCTGGTTAGTACTTGGATGGGAGACCGCCTGGGAATACCAGGTGCTGTAAGCATTTTGTCAACTCTTTGTCCGTTTTTTCCCACAAGGCTGAAATATGTGCCCTCGCTTTGAAATAAGTAAGCAAGGTTAGTTTGTATTTCATCCAACAATCTGTGCTACAAATTATGGCTACAGTATATGCAATTTTTTCCACATTTTGAGTGACACAAAGATTCTTATCTAAATGGTGAAAATGCAACAGCTGTTAATCAGACTCACTTTGACTTTATATAGTGCACCAAGAGATAGTTTCTCGCTTACGGCCACACTGGCCTGAGTACGCCTGATCTCGTCTGATCTCGGAAGCTAAGCAGGGTCGGGCCTGGTTAGTACTTGGATGGGAGACCGCCTGGGAATACCAGGTGCTGTAAGCATTTTGTCAACTCTTTGTCCGTTTTTTCCCACAAGGCTGAAATATGTGCTCGCTTTGAAATAAGTAAGCAAGGTTAGTTTGTATTTCATCCAACAATCTGTGCTACAAATTATGGCTACAGTATATGCAATTTTTTTGAGTGACACAAAGATTCTTATCTAAATGGTGAAAATGCAACAGCTGTTAATCAGACTCACTTTGACTTTATATAGTGCACCAAGAGATTTTCTCGCTTACGGCCACACTGGCCTGAGTACGCCTGATCTCGTCTGATCTCGGAAGCTAAGCAGGGTCGGGCCTGGTTAGTACTTGGATGGGAGACCGCCTGGGAATACCAGGTGCTGTAAGCATTTTGTCAACTCTTTGTCCGTTTTTTCCCACAAGGCTGAAATATGTGCCCTCGCTTTGAAATAAGTAAGCAAGGTTAGTTTGTATTTCATCCAACAATCTGTGCTACAAATTATGGCTACAGTATATGCAATTTTTTCCACATTTTGAGTGACACAAAGATTCTTATCTAAATGGTGAAAATGCAACAGCTGTTAATCAGACTCACTTTGACTTTATATAGTGCACCAAGAGATAGTTTCTCGCTTACGGCCACACTGGCCTGAGTACGCCTGATCTCGTCTGATCTCGGAAGCTAAGCAGGGTCGGGCCTGGTTAGTACTTGGATGGGAGACCGCCTGGGAATACCAGGTGCTGTAAGCATTTTGTCAACTCTTTGTCCGTTTTTTTTTTCCCACAAGGCTGAAATATGTGCCCTCGCTTTGAAATAAGTAAGCAAGGTTAGTTTGTATTTCATCCAACAATCTGTGCTACAAATTATGGCTACAGTATATGCAATTTTTTCCACATTTTGAGTGACACAAAGATTCTTATCTAAATGGTGAAAATGCAACAGCTGTTAATCAGACTCACTTTGACTTTATATAGTGCACCAAGAGATGGTTTCTCGCTTACGGCCACACTGGCCTGAGTACGCCTGATCTCGTCTGATCTCGGAAGCTAAGCAGGGTCGGGCCTGGTTAGTACTTGGATGGGAGACCGCCTGGGAATACCAGGTGCTGTAAGCATTTTGTCAACTCTTTGTCCGTTTTTTCCCACAAGGCTGAAATATGTGCCCTCGCTTTGAAATAAGTAAGCAAGGTTAGTTTGTATTTCATCCAACAATCTGTGCTACAAATTATGGCTACAGTATATGCAATTTTTTCCACATTTTGAGTGACACAAAGATTCTTATCTAAATGGTGAAAATGCAACAGCTGTTAATCAGACTCACTTTGACTTTATATAGTGCACCAAGAGATGGTTTCTCGCTTACGGCCACACTGTCCTGAGTACGCATTTCCTGATTGGAGAAGTGACGACAGGTGCGAGTGTCTGAGCTGTGAGTGAGTGTTTGCTGGAGAGTGTTTGCTCGAGAGCTATTTTTGTTAATTAATTGGTTTTTGCAATATAATTTATTATTTTCTTTAGTTGAATAGTTTAAAGTTTGGTTATTCTTCCCCCTTGCAGTTTTTTCTGCTTGTTGGGAGAGGTTTTTTGGATTTATTTTTTTACCATGACGGACAACAAGGAAAAGACAAACGGAATGGACAAAGACAACGAAAAGGCGCAACAGAAGAAAAATGAAGATAACGAAGGAATGAAATATGGAAAAGAATACACGGTGGCAATTAAGTTGGAAGGAGAAGACAAAGTGACGACAATGGAACTACTAAGAGCAATTAAGGAGGAGTGTGGAGAGGTGGTGGGATGCCGAATGAAAGGAGAAAAAGAAGTACGAAATTACGATGAGAAATGAAAGAGGAAAAGAACGGTTAATGGATGGATTGCGAATAAAGGACACAAGGATTCTGGCGAGAGACATTAATGTGAAGGAATTGGTGGTGTCTTTTATGAATCTCCCAGTATACGTAGAAGATGGTGTGATACTGAGCAAGCTGAGTAGCTGGGGAGTGGCGGCCGTCTCGGAGATAAGGAGGAGAGTTTGGCCAGGAACGGAGGTGGTTGACGGGACACGTTTCTGCAAGGTCAAGTTCACAGAAAAAGTGACATCATTACCTTATTCTACAAGAATTGAGACGTTGGAGGGAGCAGAATATTTCAGGGTCATTCATGACAAACAGGTCAGAGTGTGTCGTATGTGTATCCAACCCGGGCACATAGTTAAAGACTGCCCGGAATTTCAGTGTTTTAAGTGTGGCAATCAAGGACACTATGCGAGAGAATGTGATGGAGAGAAGGAAAGGAATTTTTGTGGTGGATGCAGAAAGAGATTGGCGGAGTGCAACTGTGGAGAGGTTGGGGCTGAAGAGGGGAGTCAAACAATATTCGAGGAAGCAGTGGTATTGTCGCAAGAAGGAGAAGAAGATGGAGGAGAGGATGTGGTGGAAGGTGGAGAGACGGAGGAAGGAAGAAGGAAGAAGGACCAGAAGATAAATGAAATTGGGAGTATGGACTCAGAAATAAGAAGAGGGAGTTTTCAGGAGGAGGGGGGGAGTGGACTGGGGGGAAGTACGGGGGACTCACAGGTTTTGGGTGAAAGCACAGCACTAACAAGTAGCTCGGGGGGTGAAGAAATGGAGGGGGTTATGGAGTTGATGACAATACCAGAGACGGCGATGAGCACGGGGAGCACAACGACTATACCAGAAGTGGAGATGAATACGGGGAGCACAACGGAGGTGGATGCCAAGAGTGGGAGTTGGCTGGATAACATGGACTTGGAGGAGATATCGGACACGGATGATGGGGAAAAGATGAAAAGAACGAGGGAAGGATACAGGAAGAGGAAAGCGGTGGGAAGAGGGGGAGAGAAAGGGTGGAAGAAGAAAGAAACTGGATAACAGGTAGAGGATAATGAAATTATATTTTATTATTTTATTATTTATTAGAATGGTCAATATAATGTCAATAAATGCAAATGGTTTGAGAACAATGGGAAAATTTAATAGAATAGTCCAAATGAAGAATTCAGATATTTTATGTATTCAAGAAACACACTGGGATAATGTTTGTGTTTTAGAAGTAAAAAAAATATGGAGGGATTTTATTTACGTAAACAATGGCAGAGGGAATTCAAGTGGGGTTGCAATTTTATTAAGGAAGGATGTAGTAGAAAATGTGAAGATATATAATGATAATAATGGGAGGATTTTAATTTTGGATTTTGAATATATGAATAGGGTTTTTAGGATTATAAATATTTATGCGCCGAATAATTAGAGCGAAGGAATTTATTTTTAGAATTAGGGAAATGGTGCAAGGGTAACTGTATTTTAGTTGGGGATTTTAATGTTAAAATGAATAGATTAGATATGTCAAGGGGAGCTATTTTTAGAAATTACGTATCGAGGGGGTTTTAAGGAAGATTATGTGTGAAAACAGTCTCATTGATATATGGAGAGACGAGAACCCGAACAAGAGAGGGTTTTCTAGAAGGCAGGTGGTTTTAGGGGAGTTGAAACAGACACGGATAGATCTGGTTTTAGTAAATGAAGGGTTAAGGAATTTTATGAAGGATATTAATTATATTTTTACAACTTTTAGTGATCATGCTGGGTTAACATTTTCGGTGGGGTTAGATAAGGAAAGGAAAGGGGGGGAATATGGTGCATGAATGCAGGGTATCTAGGTGATGAAGAATATGGAATACAGCTTAAATCTTTGATAGAACATGAAATGGAGGATAAGCAAAAAGGGAATGATAAGTGCCAGTGGTGGGAAAATGTAAAGAAAAAAATTAAAGGTTTTAGTATTAGATATGCAAGGAAGAAGAGGAGTAGGATGACAAGAGAAGAACATTTTTTAAGAGAAAAATTGAATGAAGAAATGAGGAAATGTGATATTGATCCTATTTATAATATTGAAAGGTTTTTAGATTTAAAGGCACAATTGAGCAAATGTGAAATAGATAAGTGCAAGGGGGCATCTATTAGAAGTAGGGCAAAGTATGTGTTGGAAGGGGAAAAATGTACGTCTTTTTTTCTTGGTTTAGAGAAAACTAAACAGACGAAATCATATATTAGTGAGATAGAAAATGTAAAGGGTGAAGTGGTAAATGATTATGTTGAGATATTAGAAACCGTACAGAATTTTTATAAGGATTTATTTAAGAAAGGGGAGGTGGATGAGGGGTGTGTAAAGAAGATTTTAGGTAGTGTGGATGTGCAAATTGGTGTTGAGGATAAGCAAAGATGTGATAGGAAGATAACAGTGGATGAAGTGAAAGATGCAATTAAGGGTTTACAAATAAATAAAAGTCCTGGAGAAGATGGACTAATTGCAGAGTTTTATAAAATGTATGAAAGTTTTTTAGCACCGATTTTAATGGAAGTGTATCAATATATGGAAGATAATAATACTGTTTCGGACTCCATGGTGACAGGGCTGATATCGATTTTATATAAAAATAAGGGGAGCAAATTAAAATTGGAGAATTATAGGCCAATTAGTTTATTAAACTCAGATTATAAGATTTTAGCTAAGATATTGGCAAATAGGATGAAGATGGTTTTAAATGATATTATAGCACCTACACAAAATTATAGTGTGCCTGGAAGAGACATAGCTGATACTATTATTACACTTAGAGATGTGATAAATAAAATGAATAGCGATAAGAGAGGGGGAATTGTTTTAAGTATAGATTTTAATAAAGCTTTTGACAGGGTGGAACATGATTTTATGTTTAGGGTACTGGAAAAATATGGGTTTGGAAACAGAATAATAGGATGGATAAAATTATTATATAGAAAGGCAAAAAGTAGGGTAAAATGTAATGGGGTTTTAACAGATTATTTTATTCTTGAGAGATCGGTGAGACAGGGGTGCCCTTTATCAGCATTATTGTATGTTTTATCGGTAGAACCCTTAGCGGCATACCTTAAAAAAGATAATTTTATAAATTGTGTAGAGACTCCGCAAGGAGGTTTTAGTTTAATTCATCAATATGCAGACGATACCACAATAACAGTTAGAGATGAGGGAAGTGTTAAAAGGGTGATGGAGTGTTTTAAAGTATATGAGCAAGCCTCAGGAGCAAAGTGAATATGGAGAAGTCAGTAATAATGTATGTTGGGAAGATTAATGAGGGGACTTTTCCTTTTAAAATGGTAAATGATTATTTTAAGGTGTTAGGTGTGTTTTTAGGGGTGAAGGAACAGGAAGCTAGGGATCTGACATGGAGTGGTGTAATAAATAAAGTTAGAAAGGTGGTAAATATGTGGAGGGGGAGGTCTTTGAAATTAAAAGGGAAAGTCATTGTTGTAAATTCCTTGCTGATGTCAATTTTTATTCATGTCATGAATGTTTTAGACGTACCAGAATGGGTTTTATCGGAAATAAATAAGATTATAGTTGATTTTTTATGGGATGGGAAAGGTGCGAAAATTTCTTTTAAAACTTTGATTGCAGGTTATGAGGAGGGGGGTTTGAAGTTGGTGGATTTAAATGTGAGGAAAAAAGCAATTAGAGTCAAAATGGTACGTAAATATTTATATGGTGAATTAGATTATGGATGGAAAAGATTTTTAAGGAGTATTTGCAGGAGGTTGGGAGGATGGGGGACAATGGTTTATTGATGTGTATGAAAAAGGAAATGTTAGGTAATATACCTTTGTTTTATAGAGAAGTGTTTGAGGCTTGGGGGGAGTTTTTACCAAATATTTATTATGAGTGTACCATTTTAGACAATATTTTAAATCAGCCAATTTTTTTAAATCCCAAGATACAGTATAATAATAAGATGTTGTTTTGTAAATATTTTATGAGGGCTGGGATGAGACAGATTGGGGACATTTTATATGAGGTCATTCCGGGGTTCCTTCCATGTCAGGCAATATTTGATAATGTGGATGAAGAAAATGATGAAATAAGTAGAACTACTGTGGAGAACATGTATAAGAGAATATTAGGATGTCTTCCTGGGGAGTGGGGTGTGTTAATAAATAAAGAGGTGGCTACAAGAGCTAAGGGTTTACCGGTTTTATATTATGAAAGTAATGGGAAGAAGTATGATTTGTCAGGTTTGAAAGTTAAAAAGGTTTATGAAAAATGTATTTTAAGAGAGATAAAAACTCCTGCTTCGGAAAAAGTGTGGTCTAGGGTGTTTGCAAATATAGATGTGAAATCAATATGGAAGAATGTAAATGTAAAATATAATTCTATAGAATGTGAAGACAATGATTTTAAATTGAAACATAATAGGATTTTTACGAACGTGGTTTTACATCAAATAAATAGAGATGTTAAAAGGGAATGTGATATTTGTGGTACGGGGGTGGAAAATTTTAGGCACTTTTTTGTTGAATGTAGTAGATTAGAAGAGTTTCATAAGTTTTTAAAGGGGATTTTAGTACAACATTGGGGAGAAGAGATTGTTGCTGGGGTTGAGTGGAGGAGGTTGTTTCTTTTTGGTTTAACTGGGAAAAGCAAAGTTTTTAATTTTAATTTGATGAATTTTGTTCTTAGTCATGCCAGATACGCTGTAAGACTAAGAAGGAATTTGGGACATTATGAAGGGAAAATTGTGAGTGTGGAGGTTTTATTTAGAAGTATTTTAGAGAAAGATATAGAAGTAATATATAAACATGGTGGATGTAATTTTGAAAAATTGTTTGTGTGGGGGAGCACTTTTATTGAAATTGAGTCGAATGGAAAACTTGGTTTTAATTATTAATTGGTTTTGGTGGATGATTGGGTTTTTAATAGGTTTTCTTTTCTTTTCTTTTTTGATTTTGTAAAAGGATGAATTGTTCATCCTTTCTTATAAATTGATTGAACGTTGGAAATATTATGTGTTTTTTTCATAATGAAAGATTTTAAAAAAGTACGCCTGATCTCGTCTGATCTCGGAAGCTAAGCAGGGTCGGGCTTGGTTAGTACTTGGATGGGAGACCGCCTGGGAATACCAGGTGCTGTAAGCTTTTGTCACTGCCTTGTCAACTCTTTGTCCGTTTTTTCCCACAAGGCTGAAATATGTGCCCTCGCTTTGAAATAAGTAAGCAAGGTTAGTTTGTATTTCATCCAACAATCTGTGCTATTTTTGTTAAATTAATTGGTTTTTGCAATATAATTTATTATTTTCTTTAGTTGAATAGTTTAAAGTTTGGTTAGTCTTCCCCCTTGCAGTTTTTCTGCTTGGGGGAGAGGTTTTTTGGATTTATCTTTTTACTAGGACGGACAACATGGAAAAGACAAACGGAATGGACAAAGACAACGGCGCAACGGAAGAAAAATGAAGATAACGAAGGGAATGAAATATGGAAAAGAATACACGGTGGCAATTAAGTTGGAAGGAGATGACAAAGTGACGACAATGGAACTACTAAGAGCAATTAACCTCTTACCTCTACCTGGGACGCTTGCGTCCCAACTAGAGGTCTGGAAATGCAAATGTGCTACGCTAAATGCTAATAGTATTAGTTAAAACTCAAAAGTTCATTAAAATACACATGCAGGGTATCAAATTAAAGCTACACTCGTTGTGAATCCAGGCAACAAGTCAGATTTTTAAAATGCTTTTCGGCGACAGCATGAGAAGCTATTATCTGATAGCATGCACCAATACACTACAACAGAAAAGCACAGCAGGGGACGTAAACAAAATAATTAGCATTTCGGCGTTGCACAAACCGCACAATAAAATAGAAAACAGTCATTACCTTTCACCATCTTCTTTGTTGGCACTCCTAGATGTCCCATAAACACTATTGGGTCTTTATTTCGATTAAATCGGGCCATATAAAGCCAAGATATCGTTATATGTAGACTGTGTGATAAACGAAAAAAACAGCGATTTCACAACGTAACGTCATTTTTTAAAATTCAAAAAGTAGACGATAAACTTTCACCAAACACTTCGAAATACGTTTGTAATGCTACTTTAGGTATTAGTAAACGTTAATAAGCGATAAAAATCATCCGTGGCGATGTAGATATCATTAGCTGTCGTCTTGGAAAAAATTTCAGGAGAGAGCTCTTCCGGAATGATCTGGGCGGAGACCGGAGGTAAGCGGTGCCCCTCTTTCGGTTCAACCAAGAATCAAAGACGATTAAATTCACAAGATACTCAACAACATGGGGATGCTGTGGGAGTTGAATGTTCGGTCTTATCTAATTCGGCTCACTGTTAACAATTGCGGTAGTGGCGCAAGGATATTTATTTCCATTTTCTGTGATCAGGTTTTCCTGCGCTTTCCGATGTAACGCACGTTATGTAATAGCCACAGTCGTGATTTAACCAGTTTTAAAAACGTCCGAGGGTTTCCTATACACACATTCTAACCATATGAACGTACTATATTCCTGGCATGAGTAGCAGGGCGCTGAAATGTTGCGCGATTTTTAACAAAATGTTCAAAAAGTAGAGGGTAGGAGCAACTAGTTAAGAAAAGCCGCTAAAGGTTCAACTGATAAAACATACAATAAAGCTGATAAAGGACATCCCTGTCTTACCGATCTCTCAATAGTAAAAGCGTCAGTTAAAATCCCATTGCATTTCACCCTACTTTTTGCATTTCTATATAATAATCTAATCCACCCTATTATTTTATTACCAAAGCCAAATCTGTCCAAAACCGTAAACAGAAAATCATGTTCTACCCTATCAAAAGCCTTATTTGAATCCATGCTTAACACAATTCCCCCATCTTATCCCCATTCATTTTGTGTATCACGTCTCTAATTGTATTAACAGCTATGTCCCTCCCAGGAACACTATAATTCTGTGTTGGTGCAATAATATCATGTAAAACTCTTTTCATCCTATTCGCTAACATTTTGGCTAAAATCTTGTAATCCACATTCAATAAACTAATAGGCCTATAATTTTCCAATTTGACCTTACTCCCTTTATTTTTATATAAAATAGTTATCATCCCTGTCACCATCGATTCTGAAACACAGTCATTCTCCTCCATATAGTGGTAAACCTCCAATAAAATAGGTGCTAAAAGACTTCCATACATTTGATAAAATTCTGCAATGATCCCATCTACACCAGGGCTCTTATTCACCTGTAAATCCTTAATCACATCTATAACTTCATTTACTGTAATCGTCCCATCACACATCAATTTATCCTCTACATTAATTTTCACCTCCACACTATCTAAAATCTCCTGTACACACCCCTTATCCACCTCCCCTTTCTTAAATAAGTCCCTATAAAAATTCTGCACCGTCTCTAAAATCTCTACATAATCATCTACTACTTCACCCTTTACATTTTCAATCTGTCTAAGATATGTTCTCCTTTGAGTACTCTTCTCTAATCCTAGAAAAAAAGAAGTGCATTTCTCCCCCTCCAAAAAATACTTTGCTTTGCTTCTTATAATAGCCCCCTTACACTTATCTATGTCATATTTACTCAATTTAGCCTTCAACTCTAAAAACTTTTCTATATTATAATTAGGTTCACTGTCACACTTCCCCATTTCTTCATCCAATTTAGCTCTCAACTCATGTTCTTCTCTTTTCATCCTACCCCTCTTTTTCCTTGCATATCTTATACTAAAACCTTTTATTTTTCCCTTAACCTTGTCCCACCATAAACACTTATCATTATCTTTCTGCTTATCCTCCATTTCACATGTTATCAAAGATTTAAGTTGTTTACAATAATCCTCATCCCCCAAATAACTATCAAATAACTATCATTCATACACCACGTACCACCTCTACCCACGAGAAAATTAAATATGCATGGTCGCTAAAAGTTATAAAAACATACTTAATATCTTTCATAAAATCTCTTACACCTTCTTTAACTAAAACCAGATCTATTCTAGTTTGTTTTAATTCCCCTAAAACCACCTGCCTTCTAGAAAATTCCCGTTTATCGGGATTTTCATCTCTCCATATGTCAATAAGTTTTTCTCCAACATCACCTTTTTAAAACCCCCTAGATGCATCATTTCTAAAAATAGCTCCCTTGTCATATCTAATCTGTCCATTTTCACATTAAAATCCCCCACCACAATGCAATTTCCCACACACCATCGCCCCACTTCAATAAATAAAACCTTGCGCTCTATTTCGTTATTTGGAGCATAAACATTTATAATTCTAAAAATCCTATCCATATACTCAAAATCTAAAACTAAAATCCTCCCATTGTTATCATCACATATATGTACCACTTTGTCCACCACATCCTTCCTCAATAAAATAGCAACGCCACTAGAGTTCCCCCTACCATTATTCACAAAAATAAAATCCCTCCATATTTTTTAAACTTCCAATACACAATCATTGTCCCAATGCGTCTCTTGTAAACACAAGATATCCACGTTCTTCATTTGAACTATATTTTGAAATTTGTCCATTGTCCTTAAACCATTTACAATCACCCTGAAGTATTCACCCCCCTCCTGTGTCTCGAACTTTGTGGAGTACGGCAAAGACTGCACGGTGTCCGTGAACTTCACCTTACAGCATCTAGTTCCATCCACGATCTCTGTCCCCGGCCAAACTCTCCTTCGGATATCCGTGACGGCGGCTACACCCCAGCTGCGCAGCTTTCCCATTATAACACCGTCTGTAATATAAACCGGCAAGTTCATAAACGAGACTATTAGTTCGTTTGTCATTACGTCTCTCGCCATTATCTTTGTGTCCTTCATCATGAAACCATCCATTAACCTCTCTTTTCCGTTTCCATCCCGCATCGTGACTTCATATTTCCTGGCTCCTTTTATTCTGCACCCCACAACCTCTCCGCACACTTCCTTAATTGATTTCAGTAATTCCATCGTCGTTATTCTGTCTTCTCCAATCAATTCTACTACCACCGTTCGTTCTTTGCCATATTTTAACCCATCTTCAGGTCCTTGTTCTTTGCCATGTTGTCCATCATAATAAACCAAAAATATGCAACGAAACTCTCCCCCAAGCAGCAAAACTGCAAGGGGGAAGAACGAACCAAACTTAACTTATTCAACTACAAAAACCACAATTATACTTCGAAAACTGTTGAAATATAACCACAAAAAAACGCTCAAGAAAAACTCTTGCGCAAACACTCACTCACAGCTCAATCAACCGCACCGGTCTCACTTTTCCACACCGGAAACGTGTACTCAGGCCGGTGTGGTCGTAACTATATCTTGGTGCACTATATAAAGTCAAAGTGAGTGTGATTAACAGCTGTTGCATTTTCACCATGTAGATAAGCATCTTTGTGTCACTCAAAAAGTGGAAGAAATTGCATATACTGCAGCCATAATTTGTAGCACAGATTGTTGGATGAAATACAAACTAACCTTGCTTACTTATTTCAAAGCGAGGGCACATATTTCAGCCTTGTGGGAAGGCCTTTTTTTTTCTTTTTCTTTTTATTATAAAAATGTCATAGTAATTTACAACCAAATCACATAAACACTAACAATCCTTCTATTCATTTCATTCCATCAACATCAGAAAATTTTTCCAAAACAAAACCCCCCAAAAATAAAATAAAATAAAAATAAAACATAATTACACCATCATATTCACTAATAAAAATACATAATCTAATATAGACATTAGACTTACACAATTTCAGAAGTTAACCCTAAATCCCCTCCTCCCTCCTCCATAGACACTAAAGTACTCACCTTTACAAACATACTTTCAAATTTCTCTAGTTTTGCATTATATATTAATTCCACATGCTTACTTAAACTTACTTTAAAGATTACCCAGACATTCCACTTTTTTCCTTCAAAATGTTCCATATTCCTTCTACAGTAAATTGCATACCTCCCAAAACTCAATACAATATTCAACAGGTACACATTCACACCTGAACATTTCCCCACCACTCCAAACAATATTAACCTGTCCCATGCAAAACTTTCTATAAACTCTCTTCTCCAGTGCCTCCACAACAAAAGTTTTACTTCATTGAAAAAATCTGTCAGACATGGACATTCGACAAATAAATGTAACAAATACTCTGGCTTCATCATACACACATCACATTCACGCCGAACATCATGGTTTATCTGATGTAAAACAATATTTGTGTATATACGATTATGCCGTAACATAAAATCCATGTTCTCACAATTTCGTTTATTCCCAAACAAAACCAAATTCTCCCACAACAAAGAAACATCCAAATCAAAAAACATTTTTCTCCACATCCTCTCAGCCGCAGGCCTCACACACACTGACTTCAACATACACTTGTACACTCTTTTCTGTGTTACTTTTGATAATAATTCTTTCCCCAATCCCTTACAACTATAAGCCCAGGGTTTGTAAGGCCCTAGTTAAAATCTTATTTTCCGGTTGTGTCAGTAAAGAACTCTAATAATCGTTATCTCACGCCACTAATTGTTAGACTCCCCTCTCGCATGGAACTATCATGTCTATAGATATGGCTTTTCTCTAAAGTCCTTACATTTCCTTAATCAATCTATCTTAATCCTAACAATAATCCTAAATTATCACAGATGTCCTATATTCCTGTTAAATATAATACTATTTAAAAACTTATAATAATCAATCAAGGTCTAATAAATGCTAACCATATTAAAAATCCTTCCTACACTAACAAGCCCTCTCCTTGGGGACCCTCAGTATTCTATCTGACAATAACATGGATTTAATATGTGTTGCAAAGTGTGGAATAAAACTTTGGTCATGGAAAACAGAGTAAAGCAGAACAAAGCATTATTATAACCCATCTGGTCCTCTCAGCTATTCCTATCCTGCACCAGGTGGGCACCATGCCACCCTTCACGACAGGGAGAACAAACCTACATGGGTCATCCTCAGTCAGTCTCATCCTCCCCTGAAAGCATGCTTCAGTATCAGCCTCTCCAACTGGAGCATCAAGCAAAGGCATCATGCCTGAAGCCTTCACCACATCTGTAACAGACTTCTTGAAACACGGTATGATGCAAGCAGCACAACACATCAATAACGAAAATAAAATAATTAGGGTCAGAAATCCTGTAACCACCATACCAGTTTACTTACCAAACCAGGCCAAGACAACAGACTCCTCCACTCCCGCCATGGTCCTCATCTCAACAGATAGTGCATCAAGCCCATTAAGGACCTTAGATATACTACCATCTGGACTGGTGTTATTAGGAATATACGTGCAACATTGTTCACCGAACATCTTGCAGACGCCCCCCTGACTGGCAAGAAGCATATCCAAAGCAAGTCTATTCTGTATAAGACAGCCACAAATTGTCCCTACCATCAAACCCAGTCTCTGTGCCTAATTGATCAATAGTTGAATAATCTAACATTAATTACCTGAATGGGATTTTTAACCCAGTGGTGGCAGGTTCGGTCCAGGGGTGGTAGAGGAGTGTGTCTGGCCCTGGTTCGTCTGGGACCTCTGGTTTTGGCAGTACCTTAATAGAAAACACACCCATCGTGTCTGACACGGTCCTTTGTAGTCCGAGGGTGTAAGTGCCTGCATCAGAGAGCTTAATAGTTTTGATGGTTAGTAGGATTTCATCACCTTTACAAAGTTCAACAGTGCTCCCAGGTTTCCCCCATATCATGGAAAACCTATCCACCTTTGTGGGATCCCCTATGCCATAAGGATATCCTCTTCTCCAATCCCAGAACTGTCCCAAGTTGGTTATCATGTAATCCCCATACGGACACCCTCCCCCATTACACAGGTAATGTCCCCCGTCTTTTGACACTCCTGTACACGGGTGTTAAAACCAAACAAAAATATCTCAATTACTCCCTTGCCCTGTTGGCTCAAAATATGTTATCTTCCCCTATTTATTCTCAATGATGAATATGACTCTCTCTCTGTTACAATACCAAATCACTAATAGCCCATTCAACAACTTCACAGCTAATGTTATAAGACAGAATCCTGAACCACTTTCTCATTTGCGGTTCAAACAGTAATTCTAAACCCCTCAACCAAAACTGCTTCATTTCTAATGAATTTACCTTAAAACTAGTAACTCAATATGATAACATTCATTATACAAATGACTCTCCCCTGAGGCTGATCAGACCTCAGAAGCCAGTCATGATAAGGTCAAAAGGTCATACCATATTAGACATAAAGAACCCTTTATCCTTACAATAGAAATAGTCGCCTGTGTAATTAAAACTCGTAAAATAACATCTCATAAGGTTCCATATGTGAGCGTGCCTCTTTAAAATACCCTTGCACTAAAACAAATAGTTCTAACAGTTGTTTTATATATATAATTTGCAGACCTTTTTCAATTTGGTCGTTTAAAGCTGCTCTCTCCCCCACTCTCCCCAAAATTATAATCCCAGGAGGCCTCTAAAAGTGAGACACCACACACCTAACTATCATTCACTAATGCTACCTCGAATCAGAAACTCAATAAGTGAACTATAACTAAAACCTAATGATAATTCCCCTTTGACTCAAATCATTAATCATAAGTTTTAAACATCGTCTACGGATATGTTTACTTAAATGACCATGCTACCTTTAGATACAATTAACCCGATAACATTATTATCCAATGCATTACTTTTTCTCTCTGCCGCAAATGTCGTACATTTCATAGTGTAAGGAATCCGTAATTTAATCCCCGATATTTAATAAATATGCATTCGCATTCTCTCATGGCTCCTTTAATTTACTTATTTTGGGTAACTCTCATCCGTCCCGGAACAAAGAGTTCTATCTAAACCCGCCAGAACACACTGTTCAAGTTTAATCAACCCCTAAAATTGACCATAACCAGTAAACAAATAAACAAAACCACTTTTATATCAAATTCTGAAAAGTTACTCGAAACCTCGATACACACACTAACAGCCATACAATTTGCTCCGTTATCCCCAGTCCCTGGTGACAAAAGTGTCTCGCTAGTGACGTCATCATCAAGCGCTCAACCTGCCAATTCGTAGCAACTTCAGACGAATTGTAAATAATTCTTGTTCGATTAACCTCTTCAGTCGACCCTCTACTTTTTTGAACATTCTGTTAAAAATCGCGCAACATTTCAGCGCCCTGCTACTCATGCCAGGAATATAGTATATGCATTTGCTTAGTCTGTGTGGATAGAAAACACTCAGACGTTTAAAAAACTGGTTAAATCACTGCTGTGGCTTTACCAGAACGGCATTTACATCGAAAAGCACAGGAAAAACTGATCACTGAAAATGGGGAAAATATATCCATGCGCTACTTGAACCCATTGATAAACGTGAACCACAATTAATTGACTGAGGTTGCAGTACCTACAGCTTCCACAGGGTGTCTAGAGTCTTGTCATTTCCCTTCGAGTTTTTTCTTGGTCAAACACATACAGGACACCGTATCTAATCCGGTCTAGGACCGGATATTTTCGTTGAGTTTCTAGCCGGACATTTTTCCAGACGGACAGCTAATGATCTTTACATCGCCTCCTGATGAATTTTATCGCTTATTAACGTTTACTAATACCTAAAGTTGCATTACAAACGTATTTCGAAGTGTTTTGTGAAAGTTTATCGTCGTTTTTTTCGTTTATCACACAGTCTACATATAACGATATCTAGGCTTTATATGGACCGATTTAATCGAAATAAAGACCCAAATAGTGTTTATGGGACATCTAGGAGTGCCAACAAAGAAGATGGTGAAAGGTAATGAATGTTTTCTATTTTATTGTGCGGTTTGTGTAACGCCGAAATGCTAATTATTTTGTTTACGTCCCCTGTGGGTCTTTTGGGGTGTTGCATGCTATCAGATAATAGCTTCTCATGCTTTCGCCGAAAAGCATTTTAAAAATCTGACTCGTTGCCTGGATTCACAACGAGTGTAGCTTTAATTCGATACCCTGCATGTGTATTTTAATGAACTTTTGAGTTTTAACTAATACTATTAGCATTTAGCGTAGCGCATTTGCATTTCCAGAGCTCTAGTTGGGACGCAAGCGTCCCGAGTAGAAGCAACAGGTTAACAGTCTTAAAAGGAATGTTACATGTAGACATAACAGTATCATCAGTACATAACATTTGAGACTTTTCAACATTCACCTTAGCCCCAGAAGCTCTCCCATACACATCAAAACACTTCATCAGACAATTCACACTCTCTCCATCCCGCAAAGTACAGGTGGTGTCGTCAGCATAATGATGCAGTACACTGACTCCTCCCCCCGGGAGGTCCACTCCATTCACTCCTCCATTCCGCTTTACAAACGCCGCTAAAGGCTCTACTGAGATGCTGTATAGCAGTGCAGACAATGGACAACCCTGCCTAACAGACCTGCCCAGGGGAAAAGGATCAGTTAGCACACCATTACATTTCACGACACTGCACACTGACCCATACAATAGCTTCACCCATTCTTTAAGACGAGGCCCGAACCCAAATCTTGCCAAGGCCTCTAACAGGAACCGATGCTCCACCCGATCAAAGGCTTTATTCAGATCTAGGCAGAGCACCGCCCCACCCACCTCCCCCATCTGCTTCACCACATCCCGGATAGTGCAGAGGGTGTCCACTACATCCCGCCCAGGAACTCCATAGGCCTGAGTAGGTGCTATGATGCTTCCCATCACCTTATTCAACCTATTAGCCATTATCTTAGCAAGCACTTTATTGTCGGAGTTCAAAAGGGTTATTGGTCTGTAGTTCTCTAATTTCAGTCTGCTCCCCTTCCCTTTGTATAACACAGTCAACACACCCATAGCTAAAGATTCAGGGACTACCCTCTTCTCCTCCATACACACATACACACGCAGCATTAGTGGGGCCAGTATGTCACTAAACTCACGGTAAAACTCTGCAGTAAGACCATCTGAACCCGGGCTCTTATTCAAGTTCAGGCCCAATATGGCTGCTTTAACCTCTGCCAATGTAAAATCAGCATCACACATCTCTACATCCTCAGTCGACACCCTAGCCTCCACTGCTTCTAGCACTCTTCTCATACACACTTCATCTACCCCACCCGACGTAAATAATCCCTTATAAAAAGAATGCACTGTATTCAAAATTCCTTCCAGATCTGTCACCCTCTCCCCCCTCTCATTTAACAGCTCAGTTAGAAAACTCTTTTCCTGCTTCCTCCTTTCTAACCCCAGGAAAAAACAGTATTTCTCCCCCTCCACCACATACTGTGCTCTACTCCTCACCACTGCCCCCATACACCTGTGCCTCTCTCGACCCTCAACTCCTCCCTCACCCTCAGGTACTCTGTCACATCATAGCCTGGGCAGTTTTCTACCTTTTCTAACTCCAATAACAGGCGAGATTTAAGAATCCCCTCCTCCCTCCTCCTTATCACATTTGCCCTTCTTGCACTAGATATTGCCAGCCGCTTAAACTCCCCTTTTAATCCTTCCCACCACACACTCACATCAGACTCAAATAGAGGATCTGACACGGCGTCATTCACACACTCTTTCACTGCAGCCCTAAACCCCTCATCCTTCAACATACTGGCATTAAAACACCACAAACCACCCCCCCTCCCCTCCCCTGATGCACCCAGCCTGAAAAGCAGAGCATCACGGTCACTAAAAAATGTGTGTGAATACTTTACCCCCACAACCAAGTGCGCAACCTCTCTATGAGAGAGACACAAATCTATACGTGACTGCTTGAGCTCACCCCTCACCACTTGTCTTCGAGAGAACACCCGCTTATCTGGATTCCTCTCCCTCCATATATCCACCCAATCCTCATCCCGCATTAGCCTTAATAGCGCTCCCCGAGATGAGTCAGAGCTAAAATGTGCGCTACTTGAGGCATCTAGCCTATCCATCCATACATTAAAATCCCCAACAAGCAAACAGTTCTTCCCACATAATCCTCCCATGGACATAAACATAACCCTCCTCTCAATTTCATTATTAGGAGCATAGACATTGTACAACGAGTACTCCACATCTTGATAAGTGAAACCCACTCCCACCATTCGACCCACAGTGTCAGCACATAACAAATTTAAATTAGACACAACATCATGTTTTACCAAAATAGCTACCCCACATGCCCGCACAGTACCATTACTCACGTACATTAGTCCATTCCATCTCTGCCTTACATTCTCCATATACGGCTCAGTCCAATGGGTCTCCTGAAGACATAATATATCCGCAGAGAAGGCTTCCAACACCAGCTCTAGCTTTTCTTTGCTACGAAGTCCATTGTGTTAATAGATACAACTCTCAACATTATGACTATAAAGAGGGGATGAATCGAGTCCATCATGATTGATCTTTTATCTTCTTTTTCCTCTTGATTATCATGTTCTTTTTACTATCCCTCCGCAGAGATTGTATGTTCTCCCTCTCTTCCTCCATCAGCTCTTCTTCAGACTCTTTACGTTTGCGAGAGTCATCTCTTGCAGTATCCACCTCCCTAGAGGAGCCCCCCTCTCCACGAGGATCTTCAATAGGCTTGACATTCTGAATAGTCCTGTCAGGTTGTACTTCCTCCATTATAGGCTCTGTGCATGGGTCCTTGCCACACTCAGCTTTCCGTAAATCCATCTGAGCTCTTCCACATCTCGCATCTTCTCCCTCCACACCCTCTGATGAATTTAACCATTCTACCGCACTGTCCATACTGGATCCCAGCTCCGTCACCCCCATCTCTGCAGACTTGCTACGATTTCTCACCCCTTCATGTATCCCACTGATCCCCTCCATATCATTCTCCTCTCCCAGCTCACTTTCCTCCTCACACTCTTCCTCATCTACTGAGCCACTCTCATTCATTATCTCAAGCTCTTCACCCACCCTTTCACCACATATACAGTTAAATGATTCACATTCCTCACATCTCCTTCTTCTCTCAGGACACTCCCGTGCATAATGCCCCTGCTCCATACATTTGTAACACCTAAATTCAGGGCAATCACGTACTACATGACCAGGCTGAATACAAAGCCTACACACTTTCACCTGCCTGTCATGTATAACCCTGAAATATTCAGCCCCCTCCAGAGTCTCAAACTTTGTCGAATATAGCAACGATTGGACATTGTTTGTAAATCGTACCTTACAGAAACGCGTACCGTCTGCAATTTCCGTTCCAGGCCACATTCTCCTCTTGATTGTAGACACTGCTGTGACTCCCCATCCAGTCAATTTATTTATTATATCCTCATCCGAGATATATGTCGGTAAATTCAGAAAGGACACCACCAGTTCATCATGTGACAAATCCTTCGCCATTACACATGAGTCTTTAATTTTAAATCCATCCATAAGTCTCTCCTTCCCTTTTGCATGACTCATTGTTATCTCATATTTATTCTTCGTTTTAAAACGACACCCCACCACCAAACCGCATACCTCCTTGATCCCCCGTAGAAGCTCCATCATCGTTATCTTGTCCTCCCCAATGATCTCCACCGCCACTGTTAAACTTCTTTCAAACACCCGGGGAACAGCCCGCTCCCCAGCCATCTTTTCTCCTGCAGCACCTCTGTCAGTCTTCATTTCCCCTTTCGAATTCTTCCCAGTAGTCGAAGCCATATCGTCCACTCTTCGGTCTGAATCAGAAACCACCGCCACTGTTAAACTTCTTTCAAACACCCGGGGAACAGCCCGTTGCTCAGCCATCTTTTCTCCTGCAGCACCTCTGTCAGTCTTCATTTCCCCTTTCGAATTCTTCCCAGTAGTCGAAGCCATATCGTGGGTCGTAAGCCACTCTTGGTGCACTATATAAAGTCAAAGTGAGTCTGATTAACCTCTTACTTCTACCTGGGACGTTTGGTCTTTCAAACTTCCTCTGGAAATGCAAATGCACTTTCCGCTAAATGCTAATAGTATTAGTTAAAACTCATCATCAAGTTTAACAACCTGCCAAAAATTATTATCTAATACAAACTAACCTTGCTTACTTATTTCAAAGCGAGGGCACATATTTCAGCCTTGTGGGAAAAAACAGACAAAGAGTTGACAAAATGCTTACAGCACCTGGTATTCCCAGGCGGTATCCCATCCAAGTACTAACCAGGCCCGACCCTGCTTAGCTTCCGAGATCAGACGAGATCAGGCGTACTTTTTTTTTTATTTTTTTTTTTATGAAAAAAAACACATAATATTTCCAACGTTCAATCAATTTATAAGAAAGGATGAACAATTCATCCTTTTACAAAATCAAAAAAGAAAAGAAAAGAAAACCTATTAAAAACACAATCATCCACCAAAACCAATTAATAATTAAAACCAAGTTTTCCATTCGACTCAATTTCAATAAAAGTGCTCCCCCACACAAACAATTTTTCAAAATTACATCCACCATATTTATATATTACTTCTATATCTTTCTCTAAAATACTTCTAAATAAAACCTCCACACTCACAATTTTCCCTTCATAATGTCCCAAATTCCTTCTTAGTCTTACAGCGTATCTGGCATGACTAAGAACAAAATTCATCAAATTAAAATTAAAAACTTTGCTTTTCCCAGTTAAACCAAAAAGAAACAACCTCCTCCACTCAACCCCAGCAACAATCTCTTCTCCCCAATGTTGTACTAAAATCCCCTTTAAAAACTTATGAAACTCTTCTAATCTACTACATTCAACAAAAAAGTGCATAAAATTTTCCACCCCCGTACCACAAATATCACATTCCCTTTTAACATCTCTATTTATTTGATGTAAAACCACGTTCGTAAAAATCCTATTATGTTTCAATTTAAAATCATTGTCTTCACATTCTATAGAATTATATTTTACATTTACATTATTCCATATTGATTTCACATCTATATTTGCAAACACCCTAGACCACACTTTTTCCGAAGCAGGAGTTTTTATCTCTCTTAAAATACATTTTTCATAAACCTTTTTAACTTTCAAACCTGACAAATCATACTTCTTCCCATTACTTTCATAATATAAAACCGGTAAACCCTTAGCTCTTGTAGCCACCTCTTTATTTATTAAAACACCCCACTCCCCAGGAAGACATCCTAATATTCTCTTATACATGTTCTCCACAGTAGTTCTACTTATTTCATCATTTTCTTCATCCACATTATCAAATATTGCCTGACATGGAAGGAACCCCGGAATGACCTCATATAAAATGTCCCCAATCTGTCTCATCCCAGCCCTCATAAAATATTTACAAAACAACATCTTATTATTATACTGTATCTTGGGATTTAAAAAAATTGGCTGATTTAAAATATTGTCTAAAATGGTACACTCATAATAAATATTTGGTAAAAACTCCCCCCAAGCCTCAAACACTTCTCTATAAAACAAAGGTATATTACCTAACATTTCCTTTTCATACACATCAATAAACCATTGTCCCCCATCCTCCCAACCTCCTGCAAATACTCCTTAAAAAATATTTTCCATCCATAATCTAATTCACCATATAAATATTTACGTACCATTTTGACTCTAATTGCTTTTTTCCTCACATTTAAATCCACCAACTTCAAACCCCCCTCCTCATAACCTGCAATCAAAGTTTTAAAAGAAATTTTCGCACCTTTCCCATCCCATAAAAAATCAACTATAATCTTATTTATTTCCGATAAAACCCATTCTGGTACGTCTAAAACATTCATGACATGAATAAAAATTGACATCAGCAAGGAATTTACAACAATTACTTTCCCTTTTAATTTCAAAGACCTCCCCCTCCACATATTTACCACCTTTCTAACTTTATTCATTACACCACTCCATGTCAGATCCCTAGCTTCCTGTTCCTTCACCCCTAAAAACACACCTAACACCTTAAAATAATCATTTACCATTTTAAAAGGAAAAGTCCCCTCATTAATCTTCCCAACATACATTATTACTGACTTCTCCATATTCACTTTTGCTCCTGAGGCTTGCTCATATACTTTAAAACACTCCATCACCCTTTTAACACTTCCCTCATCTCTAACTGTTATTGTGGTATCGTCTGCATATTGATGAATTAAACTAAAACCTCCTTGCGGAGTCTCTACACAATTTATAAAATTATCTTTTTTAAGGTATGCCGCTAAGGGTTCTACCGATAAAACATACAATAATGCTGATAAAGGGCACCCCTGTCTCACCGATCTCTCAAGAATAAAAGAATCTGTTAAAACCCCATTACATTTTACCCTACTTTTTGCCTTTCTATATAATAATTTTATCCATCCTATTATTCTGTTTCCAAACCCATATTTTTCCAGTACCCTAAACATAAAATCATGTTCCACCCTGTCAAAAGCTTTATTAAAATCTATACTTAAAACAATTCCCCCTCTCTTATCGCTATTCATTTTATTTATCACATCTCTAAGTGTAATAATAGTATCAGCTATGTCTCTTCCAGGCACACTATAATTTTGTGTAGGTGCTATAATATCATTTAAAACCATCTTCATCCTATTTGCCAATATCTTAGCTAAAATCTTATAATCTGAGTTTAATAAACTAATTGGCCTATAATTCTCCAATTTTAATTTGCTCCCCTTATTTTTATATAAAATCGATATCAGCCCTGTCACCATGGAGTCTGAAACAGTATTATTATCTTCCATATATTGATACACTTCCATTAAAATCGGTACTAAAAAACTTTCATACATTTTATAAAACTCTGCAATTAGTCCATCTACTCCAGGACTTTTATTTATTTGTAAACCCTTAATTGCATCTTTCACTTCATCCACTGTTATCTTCCTATCACATCTTTGCTTATCCTCAACACCAATTTGCACATCCACACTACCTAAAATCTCCTTTACACACCCCTCATCCACCTCCCCCTTCTTAAATAAATCCTTATAAAAATTCTGTACGGTTTCTAATATCTCAACATAATCATTTACCACTTCACCCTTTACATTTTCTATCTCACTAATATATGATTTTGTCTGTTTAGTTTTCTCTAAACCAAGAAAAAAAGACGTACATTTTTCCCCTTCCAACACATACTTTGCCCTACTTCTAATAGATGCCCCCTTACACTTATCTATTTCACATTTGCTCAATTGTGCCTTTAAATCTAAAAACCTTTCAATATTATAAATAGGATCAATATCACATTTCCTCATTTCTTCATTCAATTTTTCTCTTAAAAAATGTTCTTCTCTTGTCATCCTACTCCTCTTCTTCCTTGCATATCTAATACTAAAACCTTTAATTTTTTTCTTTACATTTTCCCACCACTGGCATTTAATCATTCCCTTTTTGCTTATCCTCCATTTCATGTTCTATCAAAGATTTAAGCTGTATTCCATAATCTTCATCACCTAGATACCCTGCATTCATGCACCATATTCCCCCCCCTTTCCTTTCCTTATCTAACCCCACCGAAAATGTTAACCCAGCATGATCACTAAAAGTTGTAAAAATATAATTAATATCCTTCATAAAATTCCTTAACCCTTCATTTACTAAAACCAGATCTATCCGTGTCTGTTTTAACTCCCCTAAAACCACCTGCCTTCTAGAAAATCCTCTCTTGTTCGGGTTCTCGTCTCTCCATATATCAATCAGATTGTTTTCACACATAATCTTCCTTAAAACCCCCCTCGATACGTCATTTCTAAAAATAGCTCCCCTTGACATATCTAATCTATTCATTTTAACATTAAAATCCCCAACTAAAATACAGTTACCCTTGCACCATTTCCCTAATTCTAAAAATAAATTCCTTCGCTCTATCTCATTATTCGGCATAAATATTTATAATCCTAAAAACCCTATTCATATATTCAAAATCCAAAATTAAAATCCTCCCATTATTATCATTATATATCTTCTTCACATTTTCTACTACATCCTTCCTTATTAAAATTGCAACCCCACTTGAATTCCCTCTGCCATTGTTTACATAAATAAAATCCCTCCATATTTTTTTTACTTCTAAAACACAAACATTATCCCAGTGTGTTTCTTGAATACATAAAATATCTGAATTCTTCATTTGGACTATTCTATTAAATTTTCCCATTGTTCTCAAACCATTTGCATTTATTGACATTATATTGACCATTCTAATAAATAATAAAATAATAAAATATAATTTCATTATCCTCTACCTGTTATCCAGTTTCTTTCTTCTTCCACCCTCTCTCTCCCCCTCTTCCCACCGCTTTCCTCTTCCTGTATCCTCCCCTCGTTCTTTCCATCTTTTCCCCATCCTCCGTGTCCGATATCTCCTCCAAATCCATGTTATCCAGCCAACTCCCACTCTTGGCATCCACCTCCGTTGTGCTCCCCGTATTCATCTCCACTTCTGGTATAGTCGTTGTGCTCCCTGTGCTCATCGCCGTCTCTGGTATTGTCATCAACTCCATAACCCCTCCATTTCTTCACCCCCAAGCTACTTGTTAGTGCTGTGCTTTCCCCCCAAAACCTGTGAGTCCCCCGTGCTTCCCCCAGTCCACTCCCCTCCTCCTGCCCAATTTCATTTATCTTCTGGTCCTTCTTCCTTCTTCCTTCCTCCGTCTGTCCACCTTCCACCACGTCCTCTCCTCCATCTTCTTCTCCTTCTTGCGACAATACCACTGCTTCCTCGAATATTGTTTGACTCCCCTCTTCATCCCTAGCCTCTCCACAGTTGCACTCCGCCAATCTCTTTCTGCATCCACCACAAAAATTCCTTTCCTTCTCTCCATCACATTCTCTCGCATAGTGTCCTTGATTGCCACACTTAAAACACTGAAATTCCGGGCAGTCTTTAACTATGTGCCCGGGTTGGATACACATACGACACACTCTGACCTGTTTGTCATGAATGACCCTGAAATATTCTGCTCCCTCCAACGTCTCAATTCTTGTAGAATAAGGTAATGATGTCACTTTTTCTGTGAACTTGACCTTGCAGAAACGTGTCCCGTCAACCACCTCCGTTCCTGGCCAAACTCTCCTCCTTATCTCCGAGACGGCCGCCACTCCCCAGCTACTCAGCTTGCTCAGTATCACACCATCTTCTACGTATACTGGGAGATTCATAAAAGACACCACCAATTCCTTCACATTAATGTCTCTCGCCAGAATCCTTGTGTCCTTTATTCGCAATCCATCCATTAACCGTTCTTTTCCTCTTTCATTTCTCATCGTAATTTCGTACTTCTTTTCTCCTTTCATTCGGCATCCCACCACCTCTCCACACTCCTCCTTAATTGCTCTTAGTAGTTCCATTGTCGTCACTTTGTCTTCTCCTTCCAACTTAATTGCCACCGTGTATTCTTTTCCATATTTCATTCCTTCGTTATCTTCATTTTTCTTCCGTTGCGCCTTTTCGTTGTCTTTGTCCATTCCGTTTGTCTTTTCCTTGTTGTCCGTCATGGTAAAAATAAATCCAAAAAAACTCTCCCCCAAGCAGAAAAACTGCAAGGGGGAAGAATAACCAAACTTTAAACTATTCAACTAAAGAAAATAATAAATTATCTTGCAAAAACCAATTAATTAACAAAAATAGCTCTCGAGCAAACACTCTCCAGCAAACACTCACTCACAGCTCAGACACTCGCACCTGTCGTCACTTCTCCAATCAGGAAATGCGTACTCAGGCCAGTGTGGCCGTAAGCGAGAAACCATCTCTTGGTGCACTATATAAAGTCAAAGTGAGTCTGATTAACAGCTGTTGCATTTTCACCATTTAGATAAGAATCTTTGTGTCACTCAAAATTGCATATACTGTAGCCATAATTTGTAGCACAGATTGTTGGATGAAATACAAACTAACCTTGCTTACTTATTTCAAAGCGAGGGCACATATTTCAGCCTTGTGGGAAAAAACGGACAAAGAGTTGCCAAATGCTTACAGCACCTGGTATTCCCAAGGCTGTCTCCCATCCAAGTACTAACCAGGCCCGACCCTGCTTAGCTTCCGAGATCAGACGAGATCAAGCGTACTTTTTTTATTTTTTTATTATCAAAAAATCTTATTTACAGTATATACAAATTTAATATACACATATCATTTTAATCAACATAGTACATAAACCATTTTAATCAACATTATACACAAAACCATTTTAATCAACACAAAACACACACCATGTTTTATCAACACAATGCTATAACATTGGCAGACACACAAGTCACCCCCTGTCAAAACAATCAAAAAACCAAAATAAATGAATATACCAATACTAGATTATACAACCATTTACATACAATACTTTGTTAAACAAAAAACCCATACGAGTCGAGGGTTCCAAATCACCTCCTTGTCAAGTAGAACCTAAAGACAGTCTCAAAAACAAATCCTTCAAAATATTTACTGATATCTCTTAAACATTTACACATCAAACCCCATGCACCAAAACCACCATCCTCCCCCACAGTAATCAATCCACAATCCTTCATAAACACCCTCTCTAAATCCTCCTGCTTAGACCTATACATCCCCATTCTACCCAGAGTATCTGCACATAATTTAAATTAGTCATAACTACGTTTTACCAACCTAGCTACCCCACATGCCCACACAGCACCTCTACTCACGTACATTTGTCCATTCCACAAACACATCCGCAGAGAAGGCCTCCACCAGCTCCAGCCTCCTTCCGCCGCAATGTCCATCGGCATCTATAGTCCCAAAACCCCCACCACCTTGAACACAAAGAGGAGGGGATAAAACTAGTCTACCATGTTCAATCAACCATCTTCTTTTTCTTCTTCATCATCATCTTGGTCTGTTTATACTCAAGCCTCCACTTCCATAGGTTCTCCTTCTCTTCCGCCGTCAGCCCGTCTACAAACTCTTTACGTTTGCGAGATGCCTCCTTTGCAGCATCCTCCTCCTTAGAGGAGCTCCTCTCTCCACGGGTATCTTCAATAGGCTTGACATTCTGAATAGTCCCGTCATGATGTACTTCCTCCATTATAGGCTCTTTGCATGGATCCTTGCCACACTCAGCTTTCTGTAAATCCATCTGAGCTCTCCCACATCTCGCATCTTCTCCCTCCCCTTCATGCATTCCACTGATCCCCTCCATATCATTCTCCTCTCCCAACTCACTTTCCTCCACACACTCTTCCTCATCTACTGAGGCTAACTCATTCATTATCTCAATCTCTTCACTCACTCTTTCACCACATATACAGTTAAATGATTCACATTCCTCACATCTCCTTCTTCTCTCAGGACACTCCCGTGCATAATGCCCCTGCTCCATACATTTGTAACACCTAAATTCAGGGCAATCACGTACTACATGACCCGGCTGAATACAAAGCCTACACACTTTCACCTGCCTGTCATGTATAACCCTGAAATATTCAGCCCCCTCCAGAGTCTCAAACTTCGTTGAATATGGCAACGATTGGACATTGTTTGTAAATCGTACCTTACAAAAACGCGTACCGTCTGCAATTTCCGTTCCAGGCCACATTCTCCTCTTGATTGTAGACACTGCTGTGACTCCCCATCCAGTCAATTTATTTATTATATCCTCATCCGGGATATATGTCGGTAAATTCAGAAAAGACACCACCAGTTCATCATGTGACAAATCCTTCGCCATTACACATGAGTCTTTAATTTTAAATCCATCCATAAGTCTCTCCTTCCCTTTTGCATGACTCATTGTTATCTCATATTTATTCTTCGTTTTAAAACGACACCCCATCACCAAACCGCCTACCTCATTGATCCCCCGTAGAAGCTCCATCATCGTTATCTTGTCCTCCCCAATAATCTCCACCGCCACTGTTAAACTTCTTTCAAACACCCGGGGAACAGCCCGTTGCTCATCCATCTTTTCTCCTGCAGCACCTCTGTCAGTCTTCATTTCCCCTTTCGAATTCTTCCCAGTAGTCGAAGCCATATCGTCCACTCCTCGGTCCGAATCAGAAACCACCGCCACTGTTAAACTTCTTTCAAACACCCGGGGAACAGCCCGTTGCTCAGCCATCTTTTCTCCTGCAGCACCTCTGTCAGTCTTCATTCCCTCTTTCGAATTCTTCCCAGTAGTCGAAGCCATATCGTCCACTCTTCGGTCCGAATCAGAAACCAATCTCCTACTCACATTCATGCTTCTTTACAAGTCCGTTTGGTCTTTCAAACTTCCTTTAAGGAAATGAAAAAAACCTTTCCCCTAACAGCGCAAGCTGCTAGGGGAAAATTCTTCAGTATGATTTGTTTTACCAAAAATCACCAACCAAAAAAGATTTACTTCAAAACAGCAAACAAAGTATTTCTCCAACTCAACAACCAACTCCTCCAAACACTTCCTCAATCCCAAAAAAATGGGCGTGGTCAGGCCGGTGAGGTCGTAAGCGAGAAACCATCTCTTGGTGCACTATATAAAGTCAAAGTGAGTCTGATTAAAAGCTGTTGCATTTTCACTATTTAGATAAGAATCTTTGTGTCACTCAAAATTGCATATACTGTAGCACAGATTGTTGGATGAAATACAAACTAACCTTGCTTACTTATTTCAAAGCGAGGGCACATATTTCAGCCTTGTGGGAAAAAACGGACAAAGAGTTGCCAAATGCTTACAGCACCTGGTATTCCCAGGCGGTCTCCCATCCAAGTACTAACCAGGCCCGACCCTGCTTAGCTTCCGAGATCAGACGAGATCAGGCGTACTCAGGCCAGTGTGGCCGTAATCTCTTGGTGCACTATATAAAGTCAAAGTGAGTCTGATTAACAGCTGTTGCATTTTCACCATTTAGATAAGAATCTTTGTGTCACTCAAAATGTGGAAAAAATTGCATATACTGTAGCCATAATTTGTAGCACAGATTGTTGGATGAAATACAAACTAACCTTGCTTATTTATTTCAAAGCGAGGGCACATATTTCAGCCTTGAGGGAAAAAACAGACAAAGAGTTGACAAAATGCTTACAGCACCTGGTATTCCCAGGCGGTCTCCCATCCAAGTACTAACCAGGACCGACCCTGCTTAGCTTCCGAGATCAGACGAGATCAGGCGTACTTTTTTAAAATCTTTTATTATGAAAAAAACACATAATATTTCCAACGTTCAATCAATTTATAAGAAAGGATGAACAATTCATCCTTTTACAAAATCAAAAAAGAAAAGAAAAGAAAACCTATTAAAAAACCAATCATCCACCAAAACCAATTAATAATTAAAACCAAGTTTTCCATTCGACTCAATTTCAATAAAAGTGCTCCCCCACACAAACAATTTTTCAAAATTACATCCACCATATTTATATATTACTTCTATATCTTTCTCTAAAATACTTCTAAATAAAACCTCCACACTCACAATTTTCCCTTCATAATGTCCCAAATTCCTTCTTAGTCTTACAGCGTATCTGGCATGACTAAGAACAAAATTCATCAAATTAAAATTAAAAACTTTGCTTTTCCCAGTTAAACCAAAAAGAAACAACCTCCTCCACTCAACCCCAGCAACAATCTCTTCTCCCCAATGTTGTACTAAAATCCCCTTTAAAACTTATGAAACTCTTCTAATCTACTACATTCAACAAAAAAGTGCATAAAATTTTCCACCCCGTACCACAAATATCACATTCCCTTTTAACATCTCTATTTATTTGATGTAAAACCACGTTCGTAAAAATCCTATTATGTTTCAATTTAAAATCATTGTCTTCACATTCTATAGAATTATATTTTACATTTACATTATTCCATATTGATTTCACATCTATATTTGCAAACACCCTAGACCACACTTTTTCCGAAGCAGGAGTTTTTATCTCTCTTAAAATACATTTTTCATAAACCTTTTTAACTTTCAAACCTGACAAATCATACTTCTTCCCATTACTTTCATAATATAAAACCGGTAAACCCTTAGCTCTTGTAGCCACCTCTTTATTTATTAAAACACCCCACTCCCCAGGAAGACATCCTAATATTCTCTTATACATGTTCTCCACAGTAGTTCTACTTATTTCATCATTTTCTTCATCCACATTATCAAATATTGCCTGACATGGAAGGAACCCCGAATGACCTCATATAAAATGTCCCCAATCTGTCTCATCCCAGCCCTCATAAAATATTTACAAAACAACATCTTATTATTATACTGTATCTTGGGATTTAAAAAAATTGGCTGATTTAAAATATTGTCTAAAATGGTACACTCATAATAAATATTTGGTAAAAACTCCCCCCAAGCCTCAAACACTTCTCTATAAAACAAAGGTATATTACCTAACATTTCCTTTTTCATACACATCAATAAACCATTGTCCCCCATCCTCCCAACCTCCTGCAAATACTCCTTAAAAAATCTTTTCCATCCATAATCTAATTCACCATATAAATATTTACACACCATTTTGACTCTAATTGCTTTTTTCCTCACATTTAAATCCACCAACTTCAAACCCCCCTCCTCATAACCTGCAATCAAAGTTTTAAAAGAAATTTTCGCACCTTTCCCATCCCATAAAAAATCAACTATAATCTTATTTATTTCCGATAAAACCCATTCTGGTACGTCTAAAACATTCATGACATGAATAAAAATTGACATCAGCAAGGAATTTACAACAATTACTTTCCCTTTTAATTTCAAAGACCTCCCCCTCCACATATTTACCACCTTTCTAACTTTATTCATTACACCACTCCATGTCAGATCCCTAGCTTCCTGTTCCTTCACCCCTAAAAACACACCTAACACCTTAAAATAATCATTTACCATTTTAAAAGGAAAAGCCCCTCCTTAATCTTCCCAACATACATTATTACTGACTTCTCCATATTCACTTTTGCTCCTGAGGCTTGCTCATATACTTTAAAACACTCCATCACCCTTTTAACACTTCCCTCATCTCTAACTGTTATTGTGGTATCGTCTGCATATTGATGAATTAAACTAAAACCTCCTTGCGGAGTCTCTACACAATTTATAAAATTATCTTTTTTAAGGTATGCCGCTAAGGGTTCTACCGATAAAACATACAATAATGCTGATAAAGGGCACCCCTGTCTCACCGATCTCTCAAGAATAAAAGAATCTGTTAAAACCCCATTACATTTTACCCGACTTTTTGCCTTTCTATATAATAATTTTATCCATCCTATTATTCTGTTTCCAAACCCATATTTCTCCAGTACCCTAAACATAAAATCATGTTCCACCCTGTCAAAAGCTTTATTAAAATCTATACTTAAAACAATTCCCCTCTCTTATCGCTATTCATTTTATTTATCACATCTCTAAGTGTAATAATAGTATCAGCTATGTCTCTTCCAGGCACACTATAATTTTGTGTAGGTGCTATAATATCATTTAAAACCATCTTCATCCTATTTGCCAATATCTTAGCTAAAATCTTATAATCTGAGTTTAATAAACTAATTGGCCTATAATTCTCCAATTTTAATTTGCTCCCCTTATTTTTATATAAAATCGATATCAGCCCTGTCACCATGGAGTCTGAAACAGTATTATTATCTTCCATATATTGATACACTTCCATTAAAATCGGTACTAAAAACTTTCATACATTTTATAAAACTCTGCAATTAGTCCATCTACTCCGGACTTTTATTTATTTGTAAACCCTTAATTGCATCTTTCACTTCATCCACTGTTATCTTCCTATGACATCTTTGCTTATCCTCAACACCAATTTGCACATCCACACTACCTAAAATCTCCTTTACACACCCCTCATCCACCTCCCCTTCTTAAATAAATCCTTATAAAAATTCTGTACGGTTTCTAATATCTCAACATAATCATTTACCACTTCACCCTTTACATTTTCTATCTCACTAATATATGATTTTGTCTGTTTAGTTTTCTCTAAACCAAGAAAAAAAGACGTACATTTTTCCCCTTCCAACACATACTTTGCCCTACTTCTAATAGATGCCCCCTTACACTTATCTATTTCACATTTGCTCAATTGTGCCTTTAAATCTAAAAACCTTTCAATATTATAAATAGGATCAATATCACATTTCCTCATTTCTTCATTCAATTTTTCTCTTAAAAATGTTCTTCTCTTGTCATCCTACTCCTCTTCTTCCTTGCATATCTAATACTAAAACCTTTAATTTTTTTCTTTACATTTTCCCACCACTGGCATTTAATCATTCCCTTTTGCTTATCCTCCATTTCATGTTCTATCAAAGATTTAAGCTGTATTCCATAATCTTCATCACCTAGATACCCTGCATTCATGCACCATATTCCCCCCTTTCCTTTCCTTATCTAACCCCACCGAAAATGTTAACCCAGCATGATCACTAAAAGTTGTAAAAATATAATTAATATCCTTCATAAAATTCCTTAACCCTTCATTTACTAAAACCAGATCTATCCGTGTCTGTTTTAACTCCCTAAAACCACCTGCCTTCTAGAAAATCCTCTCTTGTTCGGGTTCTCGTCTCTCCATATATCAATCAGATTGTTTTCACACATAATCTTCCTTAAAACCCCCTCGATACGTCATTTCTAAAAATAGCTCCCCTTGACATATCTAATCTATTCATTTTAACATTAAAATCCCCAACTAAAACACAGTTACCCTTGCACCATTTCCTAATTCTAAAAATAAATTCCTTCGCTCTATCTCATTATTCGGCGCATAAATATTTATAATCCTAAAAACCCTATTCATATATTCAAAATCCAAAATTAAAATCCTCCCATTATTATCATTATATATCTTCTTCACATTTTCTACTACATCCTTCCTTAATAAAATTGCAACCCCACTTGAATTCCCTCTGCCATTGTTTACATAAATAAAATCCCTCCATATTTTTTTTACTTCTAAAACACAAACATCACCCCAGTGTGTTTCTTGAATACATAAAATATCTGAATTCTTCATTTGGACTATTCTATTAAATTTTCCCATTGTTCTCAAACCATTTGCATTTATTGACATTATATTGACCATTCTAATAAATAATAAAATAATAAAATATAATTTCATTATCCTCTACCTGTTATCCAGTTTCTTTCTTCTTCCACCCTCTCTCTCCCCTCTTCCCACCGCTTTCCTCTTCCTGTATCCTTCCCTCGTTCTTTCCATCTTTTCCCCATCCTCCGTGTCCGATATCTCCTCCAAATCCATGTTATCCAGCCAACTCCCACTCTTGGCATCCACCTCCGTTGTGCTCCCCGTATTCATCTCCACTTCTGGTATAGTCGTTGTGCTCCCCGTGCTCATCGCCGTCTCTGGTATTGTCATCAACTCCATAACCCCCTCCATTTCTTCACCCCCGAGCTACTTGTTAGTGCTGTGCTTTCCCCCAAAACCTGTGAGTCCCCGTGCTTCCCCCAGTCCACTCCCCCTCCTCCTGCCCAATTTCATTTATCTTCTTCCTTCTTCCTTCCTCCGTCTCTCCACCTTCCACCACGTCCTTTCCTCCATCTTCTTCTCCTTCTTGCGGCAATACCACTGCTTCCTCGAATATTGTTTGACTCCCCTCTTCAGCCCCAACCTCTCCACAGTTGCACTCCGCCAATCTCTTTCTGCATCCACCACAAAAATTCCTTTCCTTCTCTCCATCACATTCTCTCGCATAGTGTCCTTGATTGCCACACTTAAAACACTGAAATTCCGGGCAGTCTTTAACTATGTGCCCGGGTTGGATACACATACAACACACTCTGACCTGTTTGTCATGAATGACCCTGAAATATTCTGCTCCCTCCAACGTCTCAATTCTTGTAGAATAAGGTAATGATGTCACTTTTTCTGTGAACTTGACCTTGCAGAAACGTGTCCCGTCAACCACCTCCGTTCCTGGCCAACCTCTCCTCCTTATCTCCGAGACGGCCGCCACTCCCCAGCTACTCAGCTTGCTCAGTATCACACCATCTTCTATGTATACTGGGAGATTCATAAAAGACACCACCAATTCCTTCACATTAATATCTCTCCCCAGAATCCTTGTGTCCTTTATTCGCAATCCATCCATTAACCGTTCTTTCCTCTTTCATTTCCCATCGTAATTTCGTACTTCTTTTCTCCTTTCATTCGGCATCCCACCACCTCTACACACTCCTCCTTAATTGCTCTTAGTAGTTCCATTGTCGTCACTTTGTCATCTCCTTCCAACTTAATTGCCACCGTGTATTCTTTTCCATATTTCATTCCTTCGTTATCTTCATTTTTCTTCCGTTGCGCCTTTTCGTTGTCTTTGTCCATTCCGTTTGTCTTTTCCATGTTGTCCGTCATAGTAAAAAAAAATAATCCAAAAAACCTCTCCCCCTAGCAGAAAAACTGCAAGGGGGAAGAATAACCAAACTTTAAACTATTCAACTAAAGAAAATAATAAATTATATTGCAAAAACCAATTCATTTAACAAAAATAGCTCTCGAGCAAACACTCTCCAGCAAACACTCACTCACAGCTCAGACACTCGCACCTGTCGTCACTTCTCCAATCAGGAAATGCGTATTCAGGCCGGTGTGGTTGTAAGCAAGAAAATATCTCTTGGTGCACTATATAAAGCCCCTTGTGAAATTGCGCGATTCTTGCAATTCTCTTTCAGCCTCTCATCAACTAGCTGTTTTTGCAAAATATAAAAAATTCGATAGTTATTCACTACTCAAGAATCGCACAATTTCACAGGCCACAAACAGGCGAATAACAAAAAGCATCTCGGAATGCACAACTCGTCGGTCGTTGTCAGTGGATTGTATTGGCGGGAAGAACAAAAATATCGTCTGCAGGGTAATCGAAGTCGCCGCATCTAATGTCAAGCCACAGGTCACACGTGAGCTGCCTTGTTAAACCCTAAAAATAAATAATAACACGATTGCGTTGAAAATACCCATTAAGCCATTTGTTAAGATTTCAGCCATGTGGACCTGTTGTCACTCTTACCCTGATGATTGCTGATATTTACAGACACTTTTTCGGTCTTATCTGAGGAATTTGATCATTTATATCAGAATGGCCATATTCTGAGGCCAGTTTAGTGTTCATTCAATGACGATTTACTACTCTTTTCCATTGAAGGCCATATTGAGGTTAAATCAATGACTGGAGTTTTTCATTGATAAAAACAAATGACTATTGAAAGTGCAAGTCGGTATCGTGCATAAATTTACTGGTCTCTGTGGTGATTTTAGAAGGCTGTGCCTATTTCTACTTTTACCCCATACTCTTTAACCCGATACCCAGGTACTGTGCTGTAGTCAGGATGGCCGAGCGGTCTAAGGCACTACGTTCAGGTCGCAGTCTCCCATGGAGGCGTGGGTTCAAATCCCACTTCTGACATACCTGAAGGGAACGTTTTGACATTTGCTGTATGGTTAGTGAGAAAGTCCATATTGCAAATGTACGGTCCCTTACTAGATGTCCGAAAACGTTTGTAAAATTCACGGACGGCGTCGGGCCGAGCGGCAGGGCCGGACCTACCGGGAAGTCATCAAATTAATTTTTTCGGACATTCGGTTTCCGTTTTCTAAAATAACCAAATTTTGGTCATTTTTCCGTTGTCCCGGAAAATCCCCACAAGAGGGCATAAGAAATCATATTGCTATTAGACAAAACATCACAAATCACAACGGGGCCTTATCTCGAAAACGAAAAATATTTCGAAGCCGAAACTTGGTGAGCGTAGGTTTAGCATAATGGGCAGTTGGCCCCGAACAAGATGGCGTCTAGGCCTCAAAGGTTTTTGAGTTATGGCCATTTCTCTGGGATTAAAGGTCCAAAATGAAAATAGAGAAATTATTTTTCCACTTCACGTCAAAGTCAAGGAGCCTCTGGTGTCAATAAAAAAAGAACCAGCCATTTATCTATCGTCATTTAAGAGAAATCATACAATGACAGATTGGTGATGTTCAAAGATAGGTGTTTTTTTTTCAACAGTTACAGATCCAGTTGCAGGGTGTTCATACGAATCTTTTTAAAGTGTGCTGCAGAGCTCTGCGAGATTTCCGTGATTTTCTATGATTTTCTGAAATAACACACACTCACTAAACCCTCCGTAGATAACTCAGTTCTTAACGTAAAGACTTAAAACTCAGGATTCTGTAAAGGCATACCCCAATCATGATATGAGTTTATTTATAGCTTCCTGTGCCAACCGGAAGTGCCTTAAATGGTGTCATAGTGGCAGTTTCCAAGGGTTAAAAAGGTCAGATCTTTTCAAAACTTCGTATGTGTGATTAGGCAACCCCCATAAACTGCAAGTCAGTCATTTCTCCCAACAGATGTCAAAGAAAAGCTCTCTCTCACACACACACACAGACACACACACACAGCAAGGATGGAGTGAGAAAGTGCGGTGCTTAAAGACACACAGAGCCTGCAATGGCATTTCCATATTCTCTAGGCCGTGCCGAGTTCAACGAGATGCCCCGCTTGACCATAGCTCGCTCGGTCTAAGCGCAGCGACCATTAGAAAAGTAGGCCCAAAATGAAGCCTGCCCCACAACGTCATTTGCTTTTGGGTGACAGTGAGAGAACCGTTAGGGGTGAGAAGCAGAATTAGACCTCAGGTACGTTCCTAAGGTCCTCCCGATCTGTGCAAGCCTAACCTTGACCGTGTAGCATTAACCCTTAACAGTAAAACAGGGTTTTTTGATCTCACAAATTACAATGACATCTCTCCCCATAGGAATACATTGCCTGCTCCTCTAAATTCAACCTGAGGCCTATGTGGGTTATGAATGCCTTATGAACCTGTCTTCGATGACAGTCCATCAGGACACTATGAGGTCTACCTGTGTCGATTCCAAGCTTCCTGGACCAACCGGAAGTGGTTAAAATCACCCTAAAAGTGTATATCCATACCCTGCCTGCAGTTTGATAGACATTGAACCCTGTTCATAGTGCAATCTCCCCAATTTTCGTGGTATCCAATTATTGCAGTAACTACTATCTTGTCTCATCGCTACAACTCCCGTATGGGCTCGGGAGAGACGAAGGTTGAATGTCATGCGTCATCCGATACACGACCCAACCAGTGTGTTTGGTGTCACTGCTTCTTAACACAGCGAGCATCCAACCCGGAAGCCAGCCGCACCAATGTGTCGGAGGCTACACCGTGCACCCGGCAACCTTGGTTAGCGCGCACTGCGCCCGGCCCGCCACAGGAGTCGCTGGAGCGCGATGAGACAAGGATATCCCTACCGACCAAGCCCTCCCTAACCCAGACGACGCTAGGCCAATTGTGCATCGCCCCACAGACCTCCCGGTCGCAGCCGGTTACAACAGAGCCTGGGCGCGAACCCAGGTACTCTGATGGCACAGCTGGCGCTGCAGTACAGCGCCCTTAACCACTGCGCCACCCAGGAGGCCCTAAATCAGTCAATTCTTAACGTAAAGACTTCAAACTCAGGATTCTGTAAAGGCATACCCCAATGAGGATATGTGTTGACGTATAGCTTCCTGTGCCAACCGGAAGTGCCATAATTGGTGTCTCAGGGGCTGTTTCGAAGGGTTAAAAAAGTCAGATCTGTCCAAAACTTCACATGTGTGATTAGGCAACCCCCATGAACTGTAAATCAGTAATTTTTCCCATAAAATTTCAAAGGCAAACTAAATCACACACGCACACAACTTGGAAGGAGGGACATATTGGGGTGCGTAGAGACAGACAGTGGCTGCAATAGTTAGCTTTGTTTGAGCTAAAAAAGAACCGTCAGACCTAGAGTTCCGAAACTTTAGAAACCTGTTCTAGACCTCCGGTCGATAGTGCGTGGTGAGTTAGGTGGCTCTAGAAGGTTCTCGGACCGAGAAACACCCTCGTACATTTGCAATGACTTCAATTCATTTTGACCATTACGAAAATGACGACATTTCGAAAAGTCTCAGAGACACAAGACTAGGTGTATTGAAACCGGCTCGGCCCATAGAGACGGACCCCAACGTTTCTGTCCGATAGCTCATTCAAGGACCCCATAGCAAGGCATGGAAAAAAGTGGATTTTCAGCACCAATTAGGGTTTTACTCGGGCACCGAAGGACCTATCGAGCCGAAACTCGGGATTCGGGGTCGCCTCACATAGGCCTTCACATAATGTCCGACCTGGACCCGCAGCTAGAACGTAACTATGTGTTTTACGTTTTTATTATGTTTTAAACTGAAGGCGCTGTGAATTATGGGCCTGCTCTGACATATGTGATAGTTGGCTTCTAAATGAGTTGGAAAAAGTGGGTTTGGTGTCAATTGATATCAGTTTGGTGTCAGAATGACATCTAATTGACTGATGGACACTGACTTGCTAGTTGACTTTTGTACATTTGCAATATGTTTAAAACGGAGAGGGACCATCACCAAAATGGCATTCTGAAATCAACACAAAAAAAATGGCATCACCATAGTCTCCAGACTGTGCCGAGTTCAACGAGACGCCCCGCTTGACCGTAGCTCGCTCAGAGTGCAGTGACCTTGAAAAAAAGAGGAACCAAAATGAAGCCTGGCCCTCAATGTCATTTGCTTTTGGGTGACAGTGAGAGAACCGTTAGGGTGAGAAGCACAATTCGACCTCAGGTACGTTCCTAAGGTCCTCCCGATCCGTGCAAGCCTAACCTTGACCGTGTAGCATTAACCCTTAACAGTAAAACAGGGTATTTTGATCTCACAAATTACAATGACATCTCTCCCCATAGGAATACATTGCCTGCTCCTCTAAATTCAACCTGAGGCCTATGTGGGTTATGAATGCCTTATGAACCTGTCTTCGATGACAGTCCATCAGGACACTAAACTGCCTGCAGTTTGATAGACATAGTGCATTCAACCCTGTGTAAATCAGTCAAGTCTTATTTTTTTTTTGTTTTTATATTTTTTATTTTACCCCCTTTTTCTCCCCAATTTTCGTGGTATCCAATTATTGTAGTAACTACTATCTTGTCTCATCGCTACAACTCCCGTACGGGATCGGGAGAGACGAAGGTTGAATGTCATGCGTACTCCGATACACAACCCAACCAGCCGTAATGCTTCTTAACACAGCGAGCATCCAACCCGGAAGCCGGGTCCACCAATGTGTCGGAGGCTACACCGTGCACCCGGCAACCTTGGTTAGTCATGCTGCTTATCAGTAATAATAAGATGATGAAATAACAATTTATAATAAACACTCTCAAATGTCAACCTTCTGGAGCTGAGCAAAGATCAAGGAAAATCAGAAAACAGCTGTACTTAATAACAAATGAATTTCTGTACAGCACTTTGAGATATCAGCTGATGTACGAAGGGCTATATAAATAAATTTGATTTGATTTTGATTTGAAATGAATGAGGGGAACATTTCATTTTATTGCATTATAATGAGTTAATGAGTTACTTCATTGTCTTTCAGTTGTAAAATGATCACTTTCTGTAGGCTATACCTGGTGGCCCATTCACTGCTGACAAGCCTGTTGTCGTGGCCGAGTGATTAAGGCGATGGACTAGACATCCATTAGGATCTTCCTGCGCAGGTTTGAATCCTGCCGTCAACGAAATTGAATTTTCTTGACCCCTCCGGAGGTTGAAGTTTAGTCGTGTTTCTTATACCAATCATATCCTCTCAGATCTCCACAAGTACATAGGGATTAGTTGTCCATTTGGGATAGGATCCCACCTCACACCTTTACACACCTGGTTATCCATCCTTCTAGCTCTATAGGCCACTGTAGCATAGGTTACAGGTTTGTAGTCAAGCCACAGATTTCAGGTGAGATCCCATGATACACTCAACAATACAACAACACGATTCTCATGAATAACCATTAAGCCATTTGCTAAGATTTCCCCTATTTTGACATGTGGAAACCTGTTGTCACTCTTACCCCGACGGAAAGCTCCAGACACTTTTTGGGTCCTATCTGAGGCATTTTTAAATTCTTGTCAAAATGGCCATATTCTGAAGACACTCTTAAAGTCTGCAGGGTAATCGAACTGGCCACATCTAAGGTCACAGGTCACAGGTGAGCTGCCTTGTTAAACCCTAAAAATAAATAATAACACGATTCCGTTGAAAATACCCATTAAGCTATTTGTTAAGATTTCCCCCATGTGGACCACAGACCAGCTAGATATACTGTCTCTATTATATTATGACAGACCAGCTAGATCTACTGTCTATTTTATTATGACAGACAAGCTAGATCTATTGTCTCTATTATAATATGACAGACCAGCTAGATCTACTGTCTCTATTATAATATGAAAGACCAGCTAGATCTACTGTCTCTATTATATTATGACAGACCAGCTAGATCTACTGTCTCTATTGTATTATGACAGACCAGGTAGATCTACTATCTCTATTATATTATGACAGACCAACTAAATCTACTGTCTCTATTATATTTTGATAGACCAGGTAGATCTACTGTCTCTATTATGTTATGACAGACCAGCTAGATCTACTGTCTCTATTGTCTTATGACAGACCAGGTAGATCTACTATCTCTATTATATTATGACAGACCAACTAAATCTACTGTCTCTATTATATTTTGATAGACCAGGTAGATCTACTATCTCTATTATATTATGACAGACCAACTAAATCTACTGTCTCTATTATATTTTGATAGACCACGTAGATCTACTGTCTCTATTATATTTTGATAGACCACTTAGATCTACTGTCTCTATTATATTATGACAGACCAGCTAGATCTACTGTGTCTATTATATTATGACAGACCAGCTAGATCTACTGTCTCTATTGTATTATGACAGACCAGTTAGATCTACTGTGTCTATTATATTATGACAGACCAGCTAGATCTACTATCTCTATTATGTTATGACAGACCAGCTAGATCTAGTGTCTCTATTATATTATGACAGACCAACTAAATCTACTGTCTCTATTATATTTTGACAGACCAGCTAGATCTACTGTCTCTATTATATTATGACAGACCAGCTAGATCTACTGTCTCTACTATATTATGACAGACCAGCTAGATCTACTGTCTCTATTATATTATGACAGACCAGCTAGATCTACTGTCTCTATTATATTATGACAGACCAGCTAGATCTAGTGTCTCTATTATATTATGACAGACCAACTAAATCTACTGTCTCTATTATATTTTGACAGACCAGGTAGATCTACTGTCTCTATTATATTATGACAGACCAGCTAGATCTACTGTGTCTATTATATTATGACAGACCAGCTAGATCTACTGTCTCTATTATATTATGACAGACCAACTAAATCTACTGTCTCTATTATATTTTGACAGACCAGCTAGATCTACTGTCTCTATTATATTTTGACAGACCAGGTAGATCTACTGTCTCTATTATATTATGACAGACCAGCTAGATCTACTGTCTATTATAATATGACAGACCAGCTAGATCTACTGTCTCTATTATATTATGACAGGCCAGCTAGATCTACTGTGTCTATTATATTATGACAGACCAGCTAGATCTACTGTCTCTATTATATTATGACAGACCAGCTAGATCTACTGTCTCTATTATATTATGACAGACCAGCTAGATCTACTGTCTCTATTGTATTATGACAGACCAACTAGATCTACTGTCTCTATTATATTATGACAGACCAACTAGATCTACTGTCTCTATTATATTATGACAGACCAGCTAGATCTACTGTCTCTATTATATTTTGACAACCAGGTAGATCTACTGTCTCTATTATATTATGACAGACTAGCTAGATCTACTGTCTCTATTATATTTTGATAGACCAGGTAGATCTACTGTCTCTATTATATTATGACAGACCAGCTAGATCTACTGTGTCTATTATATTATGACAGACCAGCTAGATCTACTGTCTCTATTGTATATTATGACAGACCAGTTAGATCTACTGTGTCTATTATATTATGACAGACCAGCTAGATCTACTGTCTCTATTGTATTATGACAGACCAGCTAGATCTACTGTCTCTATTGTATTATGACAGACCAGCTAGATCTACTGTCTCTATTATATTATGACAGACCAGCTAGATCTACTGTCTCTATTGTATTATGACAGACCAACTAGATCTACTGTCTCTATTATATTATGACAGACCAACTAGATCTACTGTCTCTATTATATTATGACAGACCAGCTAGATCTACTGTCTCTATTATATTATGACAGACCAGCTAGATCTACTGTCTCTATTGTATTATGACAGACCAGCTAGATCTACTGTCTCTATTATATTATAACAGACCAGCTAGATCTACTGTCTCTATTGTATTATGACAGACCAGCTAGATCTACTATCTCTATTATGTTATGACAGACCAGCTAGATCTACTGTCTCTATTGTATTATGACAGACCAGCTAGATCTACTGTCTCTATTATATTATAACAGACCAGCTAGATCTACTGTCTCTATTGTATTATGACAGACCAGCTAGATCTACTATCTCTATTATGTTATGACAGACCAGCTAGATCTACTGTCTCTATTGTATTATGACAGACCAGCTAGATCTACTGTCTCTATTATATTATAACAGACCAGCTAGATCTACTGTCTCTATTATATTTTGACCGACCAGCTAGATCTACTATCTCTATTATGTTATGACAGACCAGCTAGATCTACTGTCTCTATTGTATTATGACAGACCAGCTAGATCTACTGTCTCTATTATATTATAACAGACCAGCTAGATCTACTGTCTCTATTATATTTTGACCGACCAGGTAGATCTACTGTCTCTATTATATTTTGACAGACCAGCTAGATCTACTGTCTCTATTGTATTTTGACAGACCAGCTAGATCTACTGTCTCTATTATATTTTGACAGACCAGGTAGATCTACTGTCTATTATAATATGACAGACCAGCTAGATCTACTGTCTCTATTATATTATGACAGGCCAGCTAGATCTACTGTCTCTATTATATTATGACAGACCAGCTAGATCTACTGTCTCTATTATATTATGACAGACCAGCTAGATCTACTGTCTCTATTGTATTATAACAGACCAACTAGATCTACTGTCTCTATTATATTATGACAGACCAGCTAGATCTACTGTGTCTATTATATTATGACAGACCAGCTAGATCTACTGTCTCTATTGTATTACGACAGACCAGCTAGATCTACTGTCTCTATTATATTATGACAGACCAGATAGATCTACTGTGTCTATTATATTATGACAGACCAGCTAGATCTACTGTCTATTATAATATGACAGACCAGCTAGATCTACTGTCTCTATTATATTATGACAGACCAGCTAGATCTACTGTGTCTATTATATTATGACAGACCAGCTAGATGTACTGTCTCTGTTATGTTATGACAGACCAGGTAGATATACTGTCTCTATTATATTATGACAGACCAGCTAGATCTACTGTCTCTATTATATTATGACAGACCAGCTAGATCTACTGTCTCTATTATATAATGACAGACCAGCTATGTCTACTGTCTCTATTATAATATGACAGACCAGCTAGATCTACTGTCTCTATTATAATATGAAAGACCAGCTAGATCTACTGTCTCTATTATATTATGACAGACCAGCTAGATCTACTGTCTCTATTATATTTTGACAGACCAGGTAGATCTACTGTCTCTAATATATTATGACAGACCTGCTATATCTACTGTCTCTATTATATTTTGACAGACCAGGTAGATCTACTGTCTCTATTGTCCTATGACAGACCAGCTAGATCTACTGTCTCTATTATATTTTGACAGACCAGGTTGATCTACTGTCTCTATTATATTATGACAGACCAGCTAGATATACTGTCTCTATTATATTATGACAGACCAGTGTAACGGCGTTCATGTATCACTAGCCACTTTAACTATGCACTTTGTTTACTTTGTCTACATACTCACCTCATATGTATATACTGTACTCGATACCATCTACTGTATGCTGCTCTGTACCATCACTCATTCATATATCCTTATGTCCATATTCTTTATCCCCTTACTCTGTGTATAAGACAGTAGTTTTGGAATTGTTAGTTAGATTACTTGTTGGTTATCACTGCATTGTCGGAACTAGAAGCACAAGCATTTCGCTACACTCGCATTAACATCTGCTAACCATGTGTATGTGACAAATAAAATTTGATTTGATTTGATTTTGATCTACTATCTCTATTATAATATGATAATATCTCTATATTATGACAGACCAGCTAGATCTACTGTTTCTATTGTATTATGACAGACCAGCTAGATCTACTGTCTCTATTATAATATTACAGAGCAGCTAGATCTACTGTCTCTATTATAATATGACAGACCAGCTAGATCTACTGTCTCTATTATAATATGACAGAGCAGCTAGATCTACTGTTTCTATTGTATTATGACAGACCAGCTAGATCTACTGTTTCTATTGTATTATGACAGACCAGCTAGATCTACTATCTCTATTATAATATGACAGAGCAGCTAGATCTACTGTTTCTATTGTATTATGACAGAGCAGCTAGATCTACTGTCTCTATTGTATTATGACAGACCAGCTAGATCTACTATCTCTATTATAATATGACAGACCAGCTAGATCTACTGTCTCTACTATATTATGACAGACCAGGTAGATATACTGACTCTATTATATAATGACAGACCAGCTAGATCTACTGTCTCTATTGTATGACATACCAGCTAGATCTACTGTCTCTATTATATTATGACAGACCAGCTAGATATACTGTCTCTATTATATAATGACAGACCAGCTGTCTCTATTCTATGACAGACCAGCTAGATCTACTGTCTCTATTATATTATGACAGACCAGCTAGATCTACTGTCTCTATTATATTATGACAGACCAGCTAGATCTACTGTCTCTATTATATTATGACAGACCAGGTAGATCTACTGTCTCTATTATATTATGACAGACCAGCTAGATCTACTGTCTCTATTATATTATGACAGACCAGCTAGATCTACTGTCTCTATTATAATATGACAGACCAGCTAGATCTACTGTCTCTATTATATTATGACAGACCAGCTAGATCTACTGTCTCTATTATATTATGACAGACCAGCTAGATCTACTGTCTCTATTGTATGACAGACCAGCTAGATCTACTGTCTCTATTATATTATGACAGACCAGCTAGATCTACTGTCTCTATTATATTATGACAGACCAGCTAGATCTACTGTCTCTATTATATAATGACAGACCAGCTAGATCTACTGTCTCTATTATATTATGACAGACCAGCTAGATCTACTGTCTCTATTATATTATGACAGACCAGCTAGATCTACTGTCTCTATTATATTATGACAGACCAGCTAGATCTACTGTCTCTATTATATAATGACAGACCAGCTAGATCTACTGTCTCTATTATATTATGACAGACCAGCTAGATCTACTGTCTCTATTATATTATGACAGACCAGCTAGATCTACTGTCTCTATTATATTATGACAGACCAGCTAGATCTACTGTCTCTATTATATTATGACAGACCAGCTAGATCTACTGTCTCTATTATATTATGACAGACCAGCTAGATCTACTGTCTCTATTATATTTTGACAGACCAGGTAGATCTACTGTCTCTATTATATTATGACAGACCAGCTAGATCTACTGTCTCTATTATATTATGACAGACCAGCTAGATCTACTGTCTCTATTATATTATGACAGACCAGCTAGATCTACTGTCTCTATTATATTATGACAGACCAGCTAGATCTACTGTCTCTATTATATTATGACAGACCAGCTAGATCTACTGTCTCTATTATATTATGACAGACCAGCTAGATCTACTGTCTCTATTATATTATGACAGACCAGCTAGATCTACTGTCTCTATTATATTATGACAGACCAGCTAGATCTACTGTCTCTATTATATTATGACAGACCAGCTAGATCTACTGTCTCTATTATATTATGACAGACCAGCTAGATCTACTGTCTCTATTATATTATGACAGACCAGCTAGATCTACTGTCTCTATTATATTATGACAGACCAGCTAGATCTACTGTCTATTATATTATGACAGACCAGCTAGATCTACTGTCTCTATTATATTATGACAGACCAGCTAGATCTACTGTCTCTATTATATTATGACAGACCAGCTAGATCTACTGTCTCTATTATATTATGACAGACCAGCTAGATCTACTGTCTCTATTATATTATGACAGACCAGCTAGATCTACTGTCTCTATTATATTATGACAGACCAGCTAGATCTACTGTCTCTATTATATTATGACAGACCAGCTAGATCTACTGTCTCTATTATATTATGACAGACCAGCTAGATCTACTGTCTCTATTATATTATGACAGACCAGCTAGATCTACTGTCTCTATTATATTATGACAGACCAGCTAGATCTACTGTCTCTATTATATTATGACAGACCAGCTAGATCTACTGTCTCTATTATATTATGACAGACCAGCTAGATCTACTGTCTCTATTATATTATGACAGACCAGCTAGATCTACTGTCTCTATTATATTATGACAGACCAGCTAGATCTACTGTCTCTATTATATTATGACAGACCAGCTAGATCTACTGTCTCTATTATATTATGACAGACCAGCTAGATCTACTGCCTCTAAAATATTATGACAGACCAGGTAGATCTACTGTCTCTATTGTATGACAGACCAGCTAGATCTACTGTCTCTATTATATTATGACAGACCGGCTAGATCTACTGTCTCTATTATATTATGACAGACCAGCTAGATCTACTGTCTCTATTATATTATGACAGACCAGCTAGATCTACTGTCTCTATTATATTATGACAGACCAGCTAGATCTACTGTCTCTATTATATTATGACAGACCAGCTAGATCTACTGTCTCTATTATATTATGACAGACCAGCTAGATCTACTGTCTCTATTATATTATGACAGACCAGCTAGATCTACTGTCTCTATTATATTATGACAGACCAGCTAGATCTACTGTCTCTATTATATTATGACAGACCAGCTAGATCTACTGTCTCTATTATATATATGACAGACCAGCTAGATCTACTGTCTCTATTATATATGACAGACCAGCTAGATCTACTGTCTCTATTATATTATGACAGACCAGCTAGATCTACTGTCTCTATTATATTATGACAGACCAGCTAGATCTACTGTCTCTATTATATTATGACAGACCAGCTAGATCTACTGTCTCTATTATATTATGACAGACCAGCTAGATCTACTGTCTCTATTATATTATGACAGACCAGCTAGATCTACTGTCTCTATTATATGACATACCAGCTAGATCTACTGTCTCTATTATATTATGACAGACCAGCTAGATCTACTGTCTCTATTATATTATGACAGACCAGCTAGATCTACTGTCTCTATTATATTATGACAGACCAGCTAGATCTACTGTCTCTATTATATTATGACAGACCAGCTAGATCTACTGTCTCTATTATATTATGACAGACCAGCTAGATCTACTGTCTCTATTATATTATGACAGACCAGCTAGATCTACTGTCTCTATTATATTATGACAGACCAGCTAGATATACTGTCTCTATTATATTATGACAGACCAGCTAGATCTACTGTCTCTATTATATTATGACAGACCAGCTAGATCTACTGTCTCTATTATATTATGACAGACCAGCTAGATCTACTGTCTCTATTATATTATGACAGACCAGCTAGATCTACTGTCTCTATTATATTATGACAGACCAGCTAGATCTACTGTCTCTATTATATTATGACAGACCAGCTAGATCTACTGTCTCTATTATATTATGACAGACCAGCTAGATCTACTGTCTCTATTATATTATGACAGACCAGCTAGATCTACTGTCTCTATTATATTATGACAGACCAGCTAGATCTACTGTCTCTATTATATTATGACAGACCAGCTAGATCTACTGTCTCTATTATATTATGACAGACCAGCTAGATCTACTGTCTCTATTATATATGACAGACCAGCTAGATCTACTTGTCTTATATTATGACAGACCCATATGATATACTGTCTCTATTATATTATGACTGACCAGTACTATCACTCTTCATATATCTGTACTCTATTCTTTATCCCCTTATTATATATATGACAGACCAGCTAGATCTACTGTCTCTATTATATTAGACAGACCAGCTAGATCTACTGTCTCTATTATATTATGACAGACCTAGCTCTAGATCTACTAATCTCTATTATATTATGACAGACCAGCTAGATCTACTGTCTCTATTATATTATGACAGACCAGCTAGATCTACTGTCTCTATTATATTATGACAGACCAGCTAGATCTACTGTCTCTATTATATTATGACAGACCAGCTAGATCTACTGTCTCTATTATATTATGACAGACCAGCTAGATCTACTGTCTCTATTATATTATGACAGACCAGCTAGATCTACTGTCTCTATTATATTATGACAGACCAGCTAGATCTACTGTCTCTATTATATTATGACAGACCAGCTAGATCTACTGTCTCTATTATATTATGACAGACCAGCTAGATCTACTGTCTCTATTATATTATGACAGACCAGCTAGATCTACTGTCTCTATTATATTATGACAGACCAGCTAGATCTACTGTCTCTATTATATTATGACAGACCAGCTAGATCTACTGTCTCTATTATATTATGACAGACCAGCTAGATCTACTGTCTCTATTATATTATGACAGACCAGCTAGATCTACTGTCTCTATTATATTATGACAGACCAGCTAGATCTACTGTCTCTATTATATAATGACAGACCAGCTAGATCTACTGTCTCTATTATATTATGACAGACCAGCTAGATCTACTGTCTCTATTATATTATGACAGACCAGCTAGATCTACTGTCTCTATTATATTATGACAGACCAGCTAGATCTACTGTCTCTATTATATTATGACAGACCAGCTAGATCTACTGTCTCTATTATATTATGACAGACCAGCTAGATCTACTGTCTCTATTATATTATGACAGACCAGCTAGATCTACTGTCTCTATTATATTATGACAGACCAGCTAGATCTACTGTCTCTATTATATTATGACAGACCAGCTAGATCTACTGTCTCTATTATATTATGACAGACCAGCTAGATCTACTGTCTCTATTATATTATGACAGACCAGCTAGATCTACTGTCTCTATTATATTATGACAGACCAGCTAGATCTACTGTCTCTATTGTATGACATACCAGCTAGATCTACTGTCTCTATTATATTATGACAGACCAGCTAGATCTACTGTCTCTATTATATTATGACAGACCAGCTAGATCTACTGTCTCTATTATATTATGACAGACCAGCTAGATCTACTGTCTCTATTATATTATGACAGACCAGCTAGATCTACTGTCTCTATTATATTATGACAGACCAGCTAGATCTACTGTCTCTATTATATTATGACAGACCAGCTAGATCTACTGTCTCTATTATATTATGACAGACCAGCTAGATCTACTGTCTCTATTATATTATGACAGACCAGCTAGATCTACTGTCTCTATTATATTATGACAGACCAGCTAGATCTACTGTCTCTATTATATTATGACAGACCAGCTAGATCTACTGTCTCTATTATATTATGACAGACCAGCTAGATCTACTGTCTCTATTATATTATGACAGACCAGCTAGATCTACTGTCTCTATTATATTATGACAGACCAGCTAGATCTACTGTCTCTATTATATTATGACAGACCAGCTAGATCTACTGTCTCTATTATATTATGACAGACCAGCTAGATCTACTGTCTCTATTATATTATGACAGACCAGCTAGATCTACTGTCTCTATTATATTATGACAGACCAGCTAGATCTACTGTCTCTATTATATTATGACAGACCAGCTAGATCTACTGTCTCTATTATATTATGACAGACCAGCTAGATCTACTGTCTCTATTATATTATGACAGACCAGCTAGATCTACTGTCTCTATTATATTATGACAGACCAGCTAGATCTACTGTCTCTATTATATTATGACAGACCAGCTAGATCTACTGTCTCTATTATATTATGACAGACCAGCTAGATCTACTGTCTCTATTATATTATGACAGACCAGCTAGATCTACTGTCTCTATTATATTATGACAGACCAGCTAGATCTACTGTCTCTATTATATTATGACAGACCAGCTAGATCTACTGTCTCTATTATATTATGACAGACCAGCTAGATCTACTGTCTCTATTATATTATGACAGACCAGCTAGATCTACTGTCTCTATTATATTATGACAGACCAGCTAGATCTACTGTCTCTATTATATTATGACAGACCAGCTAGATCTACTGTCTCTATTATATTATGACAGACCAGCTAGATCTACTGTCTCTATTATATTATGACAGACCAGCTAGATCTACTGTCTCTATTATATTATGACAGACCAGCTAGATCTACTGTCTCTATTATATTATGACAGACCAGCTAGATCTACTGTCTCTATTATATTATGACAGACCAGCTAGATCTACTGTCTCTATTATATTATGACAGACCAGCTAGATCTACTGTCTCTATTATATTATGACAGACCAGCTAGATCTACTGTCTCTATTATATTATGACAGACCAGCTAGATCTACTGTCTCTATTATATTATGACAGACCAGCTAGATCTACTGTCTCTATTATATTATGACAGACCAGCTAGATCTACTGTCTCTATTATATTATGACAGACCAGCTAGATCTACTGTCTCTATTATATTATGACAGACCAGCTAGATCTACTGTCTCTATTATATTATGACAGACCAGCTAGATCTACTGTCTCTATTATATTATGACAGACCAGCTAGATCTACTGTCTCTATTATATTATGACAGACCAGCTAGATCTACTGTCTCTATTATATTATGACAGACCAGCTAGATCTACTGTCTCTATTATATTATGACAGACCAGCTAGATCTACTGTCTCTATTATATTATGACAGACCAGCTAGATCTACTGTCTCTATTATATTATGACAGACCAGCTAGATCTACTGTCTCTATTATATTATGACAGACCAGCTAGATCTACTGTCTCTATTATATTATGACAGACCAGCTAGATCTACTGTCTCTATTATATTATGACAGACCAGCTAGATCTACTGTCTCTATTATATTATGACAGACCAGCTAGATCTACTGTCTCTATTATATTATGACAGACCAGCTAGATCTACTGTCTCTATTATATTATGACAGACCAGCTAGATCTACTGTCTCTATTATTATGACAGACCAGCTAGATCTACTGTCTCTATTATATTATGACAGACCAGCTAGATCTACTGTCTCTATTATATTATGACAGACCAGCTAGATCTACTGTCTCTATTATATTATGACAGACCAGCTAGATCTACTGTCTCTATTATATTATGACAGACCAGCTAGATCTACTGTCTCTATTATATTATGACAGACCAGCTAGATCTACTGTCTCTATTATATTATGACAGACCAGCTAGATCTACTGTCTCTATTATATTATGACAGACCAGCTAGATCTACTGTCTCTATTATATTATGACAGACCAGCTAGATCTACTGTCTCTATTATATTATGACAGACCAGCTAGATCTACTGTCTCTATTATATTATGACAGACCAGCTAGATCTACTGTCTCTATTATATTATGACAGACCAGCTAGATCTACTGTCTCTATTATATTATGACAGACCAGCTAGATCTACTGTCTCTATTATATTATGACAGACCAGCTAGATCTACTGTCTCTATTATATTATGACAGACCAGCTAGATCTACTGTCTCTATTATATTATGACAGACCAGCTAGATCTACTGTCTCTATTATATTATGACAGACCAGCTAGATCTACTGTCTCTATTATATTATGACAGACCAGCTAGATCTACTGTCTCTATTATATTATGACAGACCAGCTAGATCTACTGTCTCTATTATATTATGACAGACCAGCTAGATCTACTGTCTCTATTATATTATGACAGACCAGCTAGATCTACTGTCTCTATTATATTATGACAGACCAGCTAGATCTACTGTCTCTATTATATTATGACAGACCAGCTAGATCTACTGTCTCTATTATATATTATGACAGACCAGCTAGATCTACTGTCTCTATTATATTATGACAGACCAGCTAGATCTACTGTCTCTATTATATTATGACAGACCAGCTAGATCTACTGTCTCTATTATATTATGACAGACCAGCTAGATCTACTGTCTCTATTATATTATGACAGACCAGCTAGATCTACTGTCTCTATTATATTATGACAGACCAGCTAGATCTACTGTCTCTATTATATTATGACAGACCAGCTAGATCTACTGTCTCTATTATATTATGACAGACCAGCTAGATCTACTGTCTCTATTATATTATGACAGACCAGCTAGATCTACTGTCTCTATTATATTATGACAGACCAGCTAGATCTACTGTCTCTATTATGACAGACCAGCTAGATCTATTATATTATGACAGACCAGCTAGATCTACTGTCTCTATTATATTATGACAGACCAGCTAGATCTACTGTCTCTATTATATATGACAGACCAGCTAGATCTACTGTCTCTATTATATTATGACAGACCAGCTAGATCTACTGTCTCTATTATATTATGACAGACCAGCTAGATCTACTGTCTCTATTATATTATGACAGACCAGCTAGATCTACTGTCTCTATTATATTATGACAGACCAGCTAGATCTACTGTCTCTATTATATTATGACAGACCAGCTAGATCTACTGTCTCTATTATACATGACAGACCAGCTAGATCTACTGTCTCTATTATATTATGACAGACCAGCTAGATCTACTGTCTCTATTATATTATGACAGACCAGCTAGATCTACTGTCTCTATTATATTATGACAGACCAGCTAGATCTACTGTCTCTATTATATTATGACAGACCAGCTAGATCTACTGTCTCTATTATATTATGACAGACCAGCTAGATCTACTGTCTCTATTATATTATGACAGACCAGCTAGATCTACTGTCTCTATTATATTATGACAGACCAGCTAGATCTATCTCTATTATATTATGACAGACCAGCTAGATCTACTGTCTCTATTATATTATGACAGACCAGCTAGATCTACTGTCTCTATTATATTATGACAGACCAGCTAGATCTACTGTCTCTATTATATTATGACAGACCAGCTAGATCTACTGTCTCTATTATATTATGACAGACCAGCTAGATCTACTGTCTCTATTATATTATGACAGACCAGCTAGATCTACTGTCTCTATTATATTATGACAGACCAGCTAGATCTACTGTCTCTATTATATTATGACAGACCAGCTAGATCTACTGTCTCTATTATATTATGACAGACCAGCTAGATCTACTGTCTCTATTATATTACAGACCAGCTAGATCTACTGTCTCTATTATATTATGACAGCCAGCTAGATCTACTGTCTCTATTATATTATGACAGACCAGCTAGATCTACTGTCTCTATTATATTATGACAGACCAGCTAGATCTACTGTCTCTATTATATTATGACAGACCAGCTAGATCTACTGTCTCTATTATATGACAGACCAGCTAGATCTACTGTCTCTATTATATTATGACAGACCAGCTAGATCTACTGTCTCTATTATATTATGACAGACCAGCTAGATCTACTGTCTCTATTATATTATGACAGACCAGCTAGATCTACTGTCTCTATTATATTATGACAGACCAGCTAGATCTACTGTCTCTATTATATTATGACAGACCAGCTAGATCTACTGTCTCTATTATATTATGACAGACCAGCTAGATCTACTGTCTCTATTATATTATGACAGACCAGCTAGATCTACTGTCTCTATTATATTATGACAGACCAGCTAGATCTACTGTCTCTATTATATTATGACAGACCAGCTAGATCTACTGTCTCTATTATATTATGACAGACCAGCTAGATCTACTGTCTCTATTATATTATGACAGACCAGCTAGATCTACTGTCTCTATTATATTATGACAGACCAGCTAGATCTACTGTCTCTATTATATTATGACAGACCAGCTAGATCTACTGTCTCTATTATATTATGACAGACCAGCTAGATCTACTGTCTCTATTATATTATGACAGACCAGCTAGATCTACTGTCTCTATTATATAATGACAGACCAGCTAGATCTACTGTCTCTATTATATTATGACAGACCAGCTAGATCTACTGTCTCTATTATATTATGACAGACCAGCTAGATCTACTGTCTCTATTATATTATGACAGACCAGCTAGATCTACTGTCTCTATTATATTATGACAGACCAGCTAGATCTACTGTCTCTATTATATTATGACAGACCAGCTAGATCTACTGTCTCTATTATATTATGACAGACCAGCTAGATCTACTGTCTCTATTATATTATGACAGACCAGCTAGATCTACTGTCTCTATTATATTATGACAGACCAGCTAGATCTACTGTCTCTATTATATTATGACAGACCAGCTAGATCTACTGTCTCTATTATATTATGACAGACCAGCTAGATCTACTGTCTCTATTATATTATGACAGACCAGCTAGATCTACTGTCTCTATTATATTATGACAGACCAGCTAGATCTACTGTCTCTATTATATTATGACAGACCAGCTAGATCTACTGTCTCTATTATATTATGACAGACCAGCTAGATCTACTGTCTCTATTATATTATGACAGACCAGCTAGATCTACTGTCTCTATTATATGACAGACCAGCTAGATCTACTGTCTCTATTATATTATGACAGACCAGCTAGATCTACTGTCTCTATTATATTATGACAGACCAGCTAGATCTACTGTCTCTATTATATTATGACAGACCAGCTAGATCTACTGTCTCTATTATATTATGACAGACCAGCTAGATCTACTGTCTCTATTATATTATGACAGACCAGCTAGATCTACTGTCTCTATTGTATGACATACCAGCTAGATCTACTGTCTCTATTATATAATGACAGACCAGCTAGATCTACTGTCTCTATTATATTATGACAGACCAGCTAGATCTACTGTCTCTATTATATTATGACAGACCAGCTAGATCTACTGTCTCTATTATATTATGACAGACCAGCTAGATCTACTGTCTCTATTATATTATGACAGACCAGCTAGATCTACTGTCTCTATTATATTATGACAGACCAGCTAGATCTACTGTCTCTATTATATTATGACAGACCAGCTAGATCTACTGTCTCTATTATATTATGACAGACCAGCTAGATCTACTGTCTCTATTATATTATGACAGACCAGCTAGATCTACTATCTCTATTATATTTTGACAGACCAGCTAGATCTACTGTCTCTATTATATTATGATATACCAGCTAGATCTACTATCTCTATTATATTATGACAGACCAGCTAGATCTACTGTCTCTATTATATTATGACAGACCAGCTAGATCTACTGTCTCTATTATATTATGACAGACCAGCTAGATCTACTGTCTCTATTATATTATGACAGACCAGCTAGATCTACTGTCTCTATTATACTTTGACAGACCAGCTAGATCTACTGTCTCTATTATATTATGACAGACCAGCTAGATCTACTGTCTCTATGTCTCTATTATATTATGACAGACCAGCTAGATCTACTGTCTCTATTATATTATGACAGACCAGCTAGATCTACTGTCTCTATTATATTATGACAGACCAGCTAGATCTACTGTCTCTATTATATTATGACAGACCAGCTAGATCTACTGTCTCTATTATATTATGACAGACCAGCTAGATCTACTGTCTCTATTATATTATGACAGACCAGCTAGATCTACTGTCTCTATTATATTTATGACAGACCAGCTAGATCTACTGTCTCTATTATATTATGACAGACCAGCTAGATCTACTGTCTCTATTATATTATGACAGACCAGCTAGATCTACTGTCTCTATTGTATTATGACAGACCAGCTAGATCTACTGTCTCTATTATATTATGACAGACCAGCTAGATCTACTGTCTCTATTATATTATGACAGACCAGCTAGATCTACTGTCTCTATTATATTATGACAGACCAGCTAGATCTACTGTCTCTATTATATTATGACAGACCAGCTAGATCTACTGTCTCTAATTTATTATGACAGACCAGCTAGATCTACTGTCTCTATTATATTATGACAGACCAGCTAGATCTACTGTCTCTATTATATTATGACAGACCAGGTAGATCTACTGTCTCTATTATATTATGACAGACCAGCTAGATCTACTGTCTCTATTATATGACATTCCAGCTAGATCTACTGTCTCTATTATATTATGACAGACCAGCTAGATCTACTGTCTCTATTATATTATGACAGACCAGCTAGATCTACTGTCTCTATGTCTCTTTTATATTATGACAGACCAGCTAGATCTACTGTCTCTATTATATTATGACAGACCAGCTAGATCTACTGTCTCTATTATATTATGACAGACCAGCTAGATCTACTGTCTCTATTATATTATGACAGACCAGCTAGATCTACTGTCTCTATTATATTATGACAGACCAGCTAGATCTACTGTCTCTATTATATAATGACAGACCAGCTAGATCTACTGTCTCTATTATATTATGACAGACCAGCTAGATCTACTGTCTCTATTATATTATGACAGACCAGCTAGATCTACTGTCTCTATTATATTATGACAGACCAGCTAGATCTACTGTCTCTATTATATTATGACAGACCAGATAGATCTACTGTCTCTATTATATTATGACAGACCAGCTAGATCTACTGTCTCTATTATATTATGACAGACCAGGTAGATATACTGTCTCTATTATATAATGACAGACCAGCTAGATCTACTGTCTCTATTATATTATGACAGACCAGCTAGATCTACTGTCTCTATTATATTATGACAGACCAGCTAGATCTACTGTCTCTATTATATAATGACAGACCAGCTAGATCTACTGTCTCTATTATATTATGACAGACCAGCTAGATCTACTGTCTCTATTATATTATGACAGACCAGCTAGATCTACTGTCTCTATTATATTATGACAGACCAGCTAGATCTACTGTCTCTATTATATTTTGACAGACCAGCTAGATCTACTGTCTCTATTATATTATGACAGACCAGGTTGATCTACTGTCTCTATTATATTATGACAGACCAGCTAGATCTACTGTCTCTATTATATTATGACAGACCAGCTAGATCTACTGTCTCTATTATATTTTGACAGACCAGGTAGATCTACTGTCTCTATTATATTATGACAGACCAGCTAGATCTACTGTCTCTATTATATTATGACAGACCAGCTAGATCTACTGTCTCTATTATATTATGACAGACCAGCTAGATCTACTGTCTCTATTATATTATGACAGACCAGCTAGATCTACTGTCTCTATTATATTTTGACAGACCAGGTAGATCTACTGTCTCTATTATATTATGACAGACCAGCTAGATCTACTGTCTCTATTATATTTTGACAGACCAGGTAGATCTACTGTCTCTATTGTCCTATGACAGACCAGCTAGATCTACTGTCTCTATTATATTATGACAGACCAGCTAGATCTACTGTCTCTATTATATTATGACAGACCAGCTAGATCTACTGTCTCTATTATATTATGACAGACCAGGTAGATATACTGTCTCTATTATATAATGACAGACCAGCTATGTCTACTGTCTCTATTATAATATGACAGACCAGCTAGATCTACTGCCTCTATTATATTTTGACAGACCAGGTAGATCTACTGTCTCTATTTACATTTACATTTAAGTCATTTAGCAGACGCTCTTAATATATTATGACAGACCTGCTATATCTACTGTCTCTATTATATTTTGACAAACCAGGTAGATCTACTGTCTCTATTGTCCTATGACAGACCAGCTAGATCTACTGTCTCTATTATATTTTGACAGACCAGGTTGATCTACTGTCTCTATTATATTATGACAGACCAACTAGATCTACTGTCTCTATTATATTATGACAGACCAGGTAGATATACTGTCTCTATTATATAATGACAGACCAGCTATGTCTACTGTCTCTATTATAATATGACAGACCAGCTATATCTACTGTCTCTATTATATTTTGACAGACCAGGTAGATCTACTGTCTCTAATATATTATGACAGACCTGCTATATCTACTGTCTCTATTATATTTTGACAAACCAGGTAGATCTACTGTCTCTATTGTCCTATGACAGACCAGCTAGATCTACTGTCTCTATTATATTATGACAGACCAACTAGATCTACTGTCTCTATTATATTATGACAGACCAGGTAGATATACTGTCTCTATTATATAATGACAGACCAGCTATGTCTACTGTCTCTATTATAATATGACAGACCAGCTAGATCAACTGTCTCTATTATATTATGACAGACCAGCTAGATCTACTGCCTCTATTATATTTTGATAGACCAGGTAGATCTACTGTCTCTATTATATTATGACAGACGAGCTAGCTCTACTGTCTCTGTTATATTATGACAGACCAGGTAGATATTGTTATGCAGGTGAGTGAGGACCCAAAAGCGATTTAACAGAAACAGAGTCTTTTAATATCCAAACAGGGAAAACATAAATCCTCAATCTTTACAGGAGATGTCCAAACAGGGAAAACATAAATCCTCTATCTTTACAGGAGAGTTCCCCTTCTAGTAGTAGAGGAGAATAGCAGGGCTAGCGGCAACAGACTGCTGGTCCCTCCGGGTAGGCGCGGGCCGTAGAGGACAGAGACACCTGCTCACACGCAGCATCTGATGAAGAGGCAGATTACGACAGGACGGGACAAGGGCAAAGCAAACAAGAATCCGGCAAGGACAGAAGCAGAAACAGAGAGAGAAATAGAGACTTAATCAGAGGGCAAAAGAGGGGACAGGTGTGAGAGAGTAAACGAGGTCGTTAGGAGAATGAGGAACAGCTGGGAGCAGGAACGGAACGATAGAGAGAGAGAGAGATAGAGAGAGAGAAAGTAACCTAATACGACCAGCAGGGGGGAACGAAGAGAAGAGAAAGCACAGGGACAAGACATAACATGACAATACATGACAGTACCCCCCCACTCACCGAGCGCCTCCTGGCGCACTCGAGGAGGAAACCTGGCGGCAACGGAGGAAATCATCGATCAGCGAACGGTCCAGCACGTCCCGAGATGGAACCCAACTCCTTTCCTCAGGACCGTACCCCTCCCAATCCACTAGGTACTGATGACCACGGCCCCGAGGACGCATGTCCATAATCTTCCGGACCCTGTAGATAGGTGCGCCCTCGACAAGGACGGAGGGGGGGGGGGAGACGAACGGGGGCGCGAAGAAAAGGCTTGACACAGGAGACATGGAAGACCGGGTGGACGCGACGAAGATGTCGCGGAAGAAGAAGTCGCACTGCGACAGGATTAATGACCTGAGAAATACGGAACGGACCAATGAACCGCGGGGTCAATTTTCGAGAAGCTGTCATAAGGGGAAGGTTACGAGTGGAGAGCCATACTCTCTGACCGCGACAATACCTAGGACTCTTAGTCCTACGCTTATTAGCGGCTCTCACAGTCTGCGCCCTATAACGGCAAAGTGCAGACCTGATCCTCTTCCAGGTGCGCTCACAACGTTGGACAAAAGCCTGAGCGGAGGGGACGCTGGACTCGGCGAGCTGGGACGAGAACAGAGGAGGCTGGTACCCGAGGCTACTCTGAAAAGGAGATAGCCCGGTCGCAGACGAAGGAAGCGAGTTGTGAGCGTATTCTGCCCAGGGGAGCTGTTCTGCCCAAGCCGCAGGGTTTCGAAAGGAAAGACTGAGCGTAAGATGCGACCAATAGTCTGATTAGCCCGTTCTGCTTGACCGTTAGACTGGGGGTGAAAACCGGAAGAGAGACTGACGGAAGCCCCAATCAAACGGCAAAACTCCCTCCAAAATTGAGACGTGAATTGCGGACCCCTGTCCGAAACGGCGTCTGACGGAAGGCCATGAATTCTGAAAACATTCTCAATGATGATTTGTGCCGTCTCTTTAGCAGAAGGAAGCTTAGCGAGGGGAATAAAATGAGCCGCCTTAGAGAACCTATCGACAACCGTTAGAATAACAGTCTTCCCTGCTGACGAAGGCAGACCGGTAATAAAGTCTAAGGCGATGTGAGACCACGGTCGAGAGGGAATGGAAAGCGGTCTGAGACGGCCGGCAGGAGGAGAGTTACCGGACTTAGTCTGCGCGCAGTCCGAACAAGCAGCCACGAAACGACGCGTGTCACGCTCCTGAGTGGGCCACCAAAAACGCTGGCGAATAGAAGCAAGCGTACCCCGAACGCCGGGGTGGCCGGCTAACTTGGCAGAGTGAGCCCACTGAAGAACGGCCAGACGAGTAGGAACGGGAACGAAAAGAAGGTTCCTAGGACAAGCGCGCGGCGACGGAGTGTGAGTGAGTGCTATCCTGATTTTTTCACCGTCACTCCAGATTCATGTTCAGCACGTTCGACGTGTCCTCCAGCGCCTTTTAGAGAATTGTCTTTATGTGAAGGCTGAGAAGTGCGCTTTTCATGTCTCCTCCGTCACATTTCTCGGTTCTGTTATTTCCGCTGAAGGCATTCAGATGGATCCCGCTAAGGTCCAAGCTGTCAGCGAAACGACTTAATGCGCGTCAGGCTCGTTGGGCGCTGTTTTTCGCGCCTCTCAATTCCCCAGACAGTCAACCCGACAACACGCCCCTCAGGGAGAATCCCCTCGGGGTCGGTGGAGGCTACTGAAGAACTGAAGAGACGGGATAAAGCATCAGGCTTGGTGTTCTTTGAGCCCGGACGATAAGAAATAACGAACTCGAAACGAGCGAAAAACAGCGCCCAACGAGCCTGACGCGCATTAAGTCGTTTGGCAGAACGGATGTACTCAAGGTTCTTATGGTCAGTCCAAACGACAAAGGAACGGTCGCCCCCTCCAACCACTGTCGCCATTCGCCTAGGGCTAAGCGGATGGCGAGCAGTTCGCGGTTTCCCACATCATAGTTACGTTCTGACGGCGACAGGCGATGAGAAAAATACGCGCAAGGGTGGACCTTATCGTCAGAATGGGAGCGCTGGGACAGAATGGCTCCCACGCCCACCTCTGACGCGTCAACCTCGACAATGAACTGTCTAGAGACGTCAGGTGTAACAAGGATAGGAGCGGATGTAAACGCTTCTTGAGGAGATCAAAAGCTCCCTGGGTGGAAACGGACCACTTAAAGCACGTCTTGACAGAAGTAAGGGCTGTGAGAGGAGCTGCCACCTGACCGAAATTACGAATGAAACGACGATAGAAATTCGCGAAACCGAGAAAGCGCTGCAGCTCGACACGTGACTTAGGGACGGGCCAATCGCTGACAGCTTGGACCTTAGCGGGATCCATCTGAATGCCTTCAGCGGAAATAACAGAACCGAGAAATGTGACGGAGGAGACATGAAAAGCGCACTTCTCAGCCTTCACATAAAGACAATTCTCTAAAAGGCGCTGGAGGACACGTCGAACGTGCTGAACATGAATCTGGAGTGACGGTGAAAAAATCAGGATATCGTCAAGGTAAACGAAAACAAAGATGTTCAGCATGTCTCTCAGTACATCATTCACTAATGCCTGAAAGACAGCTGGAGCGTTAGCGAGACCGAACGGCAGAACCCGGTATTCAAAGTGCCCTAACGGAGTGTTAAACGCCGTTTTCCACTCGTCCCCCTCCCTGATGCGCACGAGATGGTAAGCGTTACGAAGGTCCAACTTAGTGAAAAACCTGGCTCCCTGCAGGATCTCGAAGGCTGAAGACATAAGGGGAAGCGGATAACGATTCTTAACCGTTATGTCATTCAGCCCTCGATAATCCACGCAGGGGCGCAGGGTCCCGTCCTTTTTCTTAACAAAAAAAAACCCCGCTCCGGCGGGAGAGGAGGAAGGGACAACGGTACCGGCGTCGAGAGCTACAGACAAATAATCTTCGAGAGCCTTACGTTCGGGAGCCGACAGAGAGTATAGTCTACCCTGGGGGGGAGTGGTACCCGGAAGGAGATCAATACTACAATCATACGACCGGTGAGGAGGAAGGGAGGTGGCCCTGGACCGACTGAAGACCGTGCGCAGATCATGATATTCCTCCGGCACCCCTGTCAAATCACTAGGCTCCTCCTGTGAAGAGGGGGCAGAAGAAACAGGAGGAATAGCAGACATTAAACACTTCACATGACAAGAGACGTTCCAGGAGAGGATAGAATTACTAGACCAATTAATAGAAGGATTATGACACACTAGCCAGGGATGGCCCAAAACAACAGGTGTAAAAGGTGAACGAAAAATCAAAAAAGAAATGGTTTCGCTATGATTACCAGAGACAGTGAGGGTTAAAGGTAGCGTTTCACGCTGAATCCTGGGGAGAGGACTACCATCCAAGGCGAACATGGCCGTGGGCTCCCTAACTGTCTGAGAGGAATGTCATGTTCCCGAGCCCAGGCTTCGTCCATAAAACAGCCCTCCGCCCCAGAGTCTATCAAGGCACTGCAGGAAGCTGCCGAACCGGTCCAGCGTAGATGGACCGACAAGGTAGTACAGGATCTTGAAGGAGAGACCTGAGTAGTAGCGCTCACCAGTAGCCCTCCGCTTACTGATGAGCTCTGGCCTTTACTGGACATGAAATGACAAAATGACCAGCGGAACCGCAATAGAGACAGAGGCGGTTGGTGATTCTCCGTTCCCTCTCCTTAGTCGAGATGCGAATACCCCCAGCTGCATGGGCTCAGCACCTGAGCCAGTGGAGGAAGATGGTAGTGATGCGGAGAGGGGGAAACGGATAACGCGAGCTCTCTTCCACGAGCTCGGTGACGAAGATCTACCCGTCGTTCTATGCGAATAGCGAGTTCAATCAAAGAATCCACGCTGGAAGGAACCTCCCGGGAGAGAATCTCATCCTTTACCTCCGCGTGGAGACCCTCCAGAAAACGAGCGAGCAACGCCGGCTCGTTCCAGTCACTGGAGGCAGCAAGAGTGCGAAACTCTATAGAGTAGGCCGTTATGGATCGATTACCTTGACATAGGGAAGACAGGGCCCTGGAAGCTTCTTTCCCAAAAACTGAACGATCAAAAACCCGTATCATCTCCTCCTTAAAGTTCTGATACTGGTTAGTACACTCAGCCCTTGCCTCCCAGATTGCCGTGCCCCACTCACGAGCCCATCCAGTAAGGAGAGATATGACGTAGGCGATACGAGCTGTACCCCTGGAGTACGTGTTGGGCTGGAGAGAGAACACAATATCACACTGGGTGAGGAACGAGCGGCATTCAGTGGGCTCCCCAGAGTAACACGGTGGGTTATTAATTCTGGGCTCCGGAGACTCGGAAGCCCTGGAAGTAGCCGGTGGATCGAGGCGGAGATTGTGAATATGTTTCGAGAGGTCGGAGACTTGGGCGGCCAGGGTCTCAACGGCATGTCGAGCAGCAGACACTTCCTGCTCGTGTCTGCCTAGCATCGCTCCCTGGATCTCTACGGCTGAGTAGAGAGGATCCGAAGTCGCTGGGTCCATTCTTGGTCGGATTCTTCTGTTATGCAGGTGAGTGAGGACCCAAAAGCGATTTAACAGAAACAGAGTCTTTTAATGTCCAAACAGGGAAAACATAAATCCTCAATCTTTACAGGAGATGTCCAAACAGGGAAGACATAAATCCTCTATCTTTACAGGAGAGTTCCCCTTCTAGTAGTAGAGGAGAATAGCAGGGCTAGCGGCAACAGACTGCTGGTCCCTCCGGGTAGGCGCGGGCCGTAGAGGACAGAGACACCTGCTCACACGCAGCATCTGATGAAGAGGCAGATTACGACAGGACGGGACAAGGGCAAAGCAAACAAGAATCCGACAAGGACAGAAGCAGAAACAGAGAGAGAAATAGAGACTTAATCAGAGGGCAAAAGAGGGGACAGGTGTGAGAGAGTAAACGAGGTCGTTAGGAGAATGAGGAACAGCTGGGAGCAGGAACGGAACGATAGAGAGAGAGATAGAGAGAGAAAGTAACCTAATACAACCAGCAGGGGGAAACGAAGAGAAGAGAAAGCACAGGGACAAGACATAACATGACAATACATGACAGATCTACTGTCTCTGTTATATTATGACAGACCAGGTTAATCTACTGTCTATATTATATTATGACAGACCAGCTAGATATACTGTCTCTATTGTACTATGACAGACCAGCTAGATATACTGTCTCTATTACATTATGACAGACCAGCTATATCTACTGTCTCTATTATATTTTGACAGACCAGGTAGATCTACTGTCTCTATTGTCCTATGACAGACCAGCTAGACCTACTGTCTCTATTATATTTTGACAGACCAGGTTGATCTACTGTCTCTATTGTATTATGACAGACCAGCTAGATATACTGTCTCTATTGTACTATGACAGACCAGCTAGATATACTGTCTCTATTATATTATGACAGACAAGCTATATCTACTGTCTCTATTATATTATGACAGACCAGCTATATCTACTGTCTCTATTATATTATGACAGACCAGCTAGATCTACTGCCTCTATTATATTTTGACAGACCAGGTTGATCTACTGTCTCTATTATATTATGACAGACCAACTAGATATACTGTCTCTATTATATTATGACAGACCAGCTAGATCTACTGTCTCTATTATATTTTGACAGACCAGGTAGATCTACTGCCTCTATTATATTGTGACAGACCAGCTAGATCTACTGTCTCTATTATATTATGACAGACCAGCTAGATCTACTGTCTCGATTATATTATGACAGACCAGCTAGATCTACTGTCTCTATTATATTATGACAGACCAGCTATATCTACTGTCTCTATTATATTTTGACAGACCAGGTAGATCTACTGTCTCTATTATATTATGACAGACCAGCTAGATGTACTGTCTCTATTGTACTATGACAGACCAGCTAGATCTACTGTCTCTATTATATAATGACAGACCAGCTATGTCTACTGTCTCTATTATAATATGACAGACCAGCTAGATCTACTGTCTCTATTATATTGTGACAGACTAGCTAGATATACTGTCTCGATTATATTATGACAGACCAGCTATATCTACTGTCTCTATTATATTTTGACAGACCAGGTAGATCTACTGTCTCTAATATATTATGACAGACCTGCTATATCTACTGTCTTTATTATATTTTGACAGACCAGGTAGATCTACTGTCTCTATTGTCCTATGACAGACCAGCTAGATCTACTGTCTCTGTTATATTATGACAGACCAGGTAGATATACTGTCTCTATTATATTATGACAGACCAACTAGATCTACTGTCTCTATTATATTATGACAGACCAGCTAGCTCTACTGCCTCTATTATACAATGACAGACCAGGTTAATCTACTGTCTATATTATATTATGACAGACCAGGTAGATCTACTGTCTCTATTATATTATGACAGACCAGCTAGATCTACCGCCTCTATTATATTTTGACAGACCAGGTTGATCTACTGTCTCTATTATATTATGACAGACCAGCTAGATCTACCGCCTCTATTATATTTTGACAGACCAGGTTGATCTACTGTCTCTATTATATTATGACAGACCAACTAGATCTACTGTCTCTATTATATTATGACAGACCAGCTATATCTACTGTCTCTATTATATTTTGACAGACCAGGTAGATCTACTGTCTCTAATATATTATGACAGACCAGCTATATCTACTGTCTCTATTATATTTTGACAGACCAGCTAGATCTACTGTCTCTATTATATTTTGACAGACCAGGTAGATCTACTGTCTCTATTATATAATGACAGACCAGCTATGTCTACTGTCTCTATTATAATATGACAGACCAGCTAGATCAACTGTCTCTATTATATTATGACAGACCAGCTAGCTCTACTCCTCTATTATACAATGACAGACCAGGTTAATCTACTGTCTATATTATATTATGACAGACCAGCTATATATATTGTCTCTATTATATTATGACAGACCAGCTATATCTACTGTCTCTATTATATTTTGACAGACCAGGTTGATCTACTGTCTCTATTATATTATGACAGACCAACTAGATCTACTGTCAAATCAAATCAAATCAAATTGTATTTGTCACATACACATGGTTAGCAGATGTTAATGCGAGTGTAGTGAAATGCTTGTGCTTCTAGTTCCGACAATGCAGTGATAACCAACAAGTAATCTAACAAACAATTCCAAAACTACTGTCTTATACACAGTGTAAGGGGATAAAGAATATGTACATAAGGATATATGAATGAGTCATGGTACAGAGCAGCATACAGTAGATGGTATCGAGTACAGTATATACATATGAGATGAGTATGTAGACAAAGTAAACAAAGTGGCATAGTTAAAGTGGCTAGTGATACATGTATTACATAAGGATGCAGTCGATGATGTAGAGTACAGTATATACGTATGCATATGAGATATATAATGTTACTTACCCTACATTATTCAAGGTAGCATTGTTTAACCTCTTACCTCTACCCTGGCTGGGGACTGTCGCTGGAGGCTCCGAACTGGGGACCGTCGCTGGAGGCCCCGGGTTGGGGACTGTCGCTGGAGGCTCCGAACTGGGGATCGTCGTTGGAGGTTCCCAGACTGTGGCCCGTCGTTGGAGGTTCCCAGACTGTGGCCCGTCGTTGGAGGTTCCCAGACTGTGGCCCGTCGATGGAGGTTCCGGTCTGTGGCCCGTTGTTGGAGGTTCCGGACTGTGGCCCGTCGATGGAGGTTCCGGTCTGTGAACTATCGGACGCTCTGGACTGGGTACTGTCGCCGGACGCTCTGGACTGGGTACTGTCGCCGGACGCTCTGGACTGGGTACTGTCGCCGGACGCTCTGGACTGGGTACTGTTGCCAGACGCTCTGGACTGGGTACTGTCGCCGGACGCCCTGGACTGCCGAGGCACACTGTAGGTCTGGTGCTTGGTGCCGGCACTGGTGGTACTGGGCTGGTGACACGCACCTCAGGGCGAGTGCGGGGAGCAGTTACAGGGCGAACTTGACTGTGGAGGCGCACTGGAGGTCTGGAGTGTAGAGCTGACACAACCAGTCCTGGCTGGATGTTTATTCTTGCCCTGCAAATGGGCGCTGGCACAGGACGCACTGGGCTGTGCAGACTCACCGAAGACACAGTACGCAGAGCCGGCGCAGGATATCCTGGTCCAAAGAGGTATACTGGAAACCAGGAGCGCTGAGCCGGCACCCTCCTTCCTGGCTGGTTAACCATTATAGCCCGGCCAATGCGAGTAGCTGGAATAGAGCGCACCGGGCTAGAATAGCGCTCGGGTGACACCGTGCACTCCACAGCATAACACGGTGCCTGACCAGTAACACGCTCCACACAGTAAGTACGAGGAGTTGGCTCAGGTCTCCGACCTGACTCATGCAATCTCCTCGTGTGCCCCCCAAAAACAATTTATTGGGGCTGCCTCTCGGGCTTCCGTGCTAGCCGTGTACACTCATATCGTCGCCGTTCCTCCCGTGCTATCTCCACCTGCCTCCATGGTCGGCGATTCTCTCCTGGCAATATTTCCTGCCACGTCCAGAATCCTTTACCGTCCAGTATTTCGTCCCATGTCCATGTTGTCTGCTTCATCAAACGCTGCTCCTCCTTTTCACGCTGCTTGGTCCTTTTTCTAGTGGGTTCTTCTGTCACGGTCATCATATAGAGGAGACCAAGGCGCAGCGTGGTGAGCGTACATACTTCTTTTAATGGAAGAACGAACACTGAACAAAACTAATACAAAACAACAAAACGAACCGTGAAGCTATTATGGCTAGTACATAAAGGCAACTAACATAGACTAAGAACCCACAAAATACCCAAGGAATATGGCTACCTAAAAATGGTCCCCAATCAGAGACAACCATAAACAGCTGCCTCTGATTGAGAACCAATCTATGCAACCATACACATATAAACACCTAGACTTTCCAAAACCCCTAGACATAAAAAAACCCTAGACAATACAAAAACTAAACAAACCACCCTCGTCACACCCTGGCCTAACCAAAATAATAATGAAAACAAAGAAACTAAGGTCAGTGCGTGACAGACATTACAGTAGAACATCATTAACATCACAGCCAATTACTAACAAGTTATTAAACCAATCAATAAAAAAACATGTACACCTCAGTGAACTAATTTATCATCAGGGTTTTTGTAAGTGATTCCAAAAATGTTTAGAGAGAGAAATAAAAACAGATTTACTCAGCTCCATGGAGACCCGATGTCACATGTGCTCCCTCTCCGGCCTCTAGGTCACCAGGCTGCTCGTTATGGTGCGCACCATCAGACTCACCTGGACTCCATCACTTTCCCGATTACCTTCCCTATACGTATATGTCACTCCCTTTGGTTCCTTTCACCAGGGGTCATTGTTTCTGTTTCTGTTTTATGTCTGCACGTTGTTCGTGTTGTTTATTTTGTATCATGTCGTGTTTATTTATTAAAACACTCACTCCCTAAACTTAATTGCCGACTCTCAGCGCACATCGTTACAGTAGAAAACACTCTAATCAAATGTTCCTTGAATTCCACTTTTTTTGTTAAGGCCTCTTACCTCTACCTGGGACGCTTGCGTCCCAACTAGAGCTCTGGAAATGCAAATGCGCTACGCTAAATGCTAATAGTATTAGTTAAAACTCAAAAGTTCATTAAAATACACATGCAGGGTATCAAATTAAAGCTACACTCGTTGTGAATCCAGGCAACAAGTCAGATTTTTTAAATGCTTTTCGGCGACAGCATGAGAAGCTATTATCTGATAGCATGCACCAATACACTACAACAGAAAAGCACAGCAGGGGACGTAAACAAAATAATTAGCATTTCGGCGTTACACAAACCGCACAATAAAATAGAAAACAGTCATTACCTTTCACCATCTTCTTTGTTGGCACTCCTAGATGTCCCATAAACACTATTGGGTCTTTATTTCGATTAAATCGGGCCATATAAAGCCAAGATATCGTTATATGTAGACTGTGTGATAAACGAAAAAAACAGCGATTTCACAACGTAACGTCATTTTTTAAAATTCAAAAAGTAGACGATAAACTTTCACAAAACACTTCGAAAAACGTTTGTAATGCTACTTTAGGTATTAGTAAACGTTAATAAGCGATAAAAATCATCCGTAGGCGATGTACATATCTTTAGCTGTCGTCTTGGAAAAAATTTCAGGAGAGAGCTCTTCCGGAATGATCTGGGCGGAGACCGGAGGTACGTCGTGCCCCTCTTTCGGTTCAACCAAGAATCAAAGAGGATTAAATTCACAAGATACTCGACTACATGGGGATGCTGTGGGAGTTGAATGCTCGGTCTTATCTAATTCGGCTCACTGTTAACAATTGCTGGAAGTGGCGCAAGGATATTTATTTCCATTTTCTGTGATCAGGTTTTCCTGCGCTTTCCGATGTAACGCACGTTATGTAATAGCTAAAAGTCGTGATTGTGAGTGCGGCGTTGGACAGACCTCAGCGTGGGAGCATCTTGTTTTAGTTTCTGTCTGTAGGCAGGGATCAACAAAATGGAGTCGTGGTCAGCTTTTCCGAAAGGGGGGCGGGGCAGGGCCTTATATGCGTCGCGGAAGTTAGAGTAACAATGATCCAAGGTTTTTCCACCCCTGGTTGCGCAATCGATATGCTGATAAAATTTAGGGAGTCTTGTTTTCAGATTAGCCTTGTTAAAATCCCCAGCTACAATGAATGCAGCCTCCGGATAAATGGTTTCCAGTTTGCAAAGAGTTAAATAAAGTTTGTTCAGAGCCATCGATGTGTCTGCTTGGGGGGGGATATATACGGCTGTGATTATAATCAAAGAGAATTCTCTTGGTAGATAATGCGGTCTACATTTGATTGTGAGGAATTCTAAATCAGGTGAACAGAAGGATTTGAGTTCCTGTATGTTTCTTTCATCACACCATGTCTCGTTAGCCATAAGGCATACGCCCCCGCCCCTCTTCTTACCAGAAAGGTGTTTGTTTCTGTCGGCGCAATGCGTGGAGAAACCCGTTGGCTGCACCGCTTCGGATAGCGTCTCTCCAGTGAGCCATGTTTCCGTGAAGCACAGAACGTTACAGTCTCTGATGTCCCTCTGGAATGCTACCCTTGCTCGGATTTCATCAATCTTGTTGTCAAGAGACTGGACATTGGCAAGAAGAATGCTAGGGAGTGGTGCACGGTGTGCCCGTCTCCGGAGTCTGACCAGAAGACCGCCTCGTTTCCCTCTTTTTCGGAGTCGTTTTTTTGGGTCGCTGCATGCGATCCATTCCGTTGTCCTGTTTGTAAGGCAGAACACAGGATCCGCGTCGCGAAAAACATATTCTTGGTCGTACTGATGGTGAGTTGACGCTGATCTTATATTCAGTAGTTCTTCTCGACTGTATGTAATGAAACCTAAGATGACCTGGGGTACTAATGTAAGAAATAACACGTAAAAAAACAAAAAACTGCATAGTTTCCTAGGAACGCGAAGCGAGGCGGCCATCTCTGTCGGCGCCGGAAGATTGGTTGCTCAGCGTACCTAAGTTGTTCCTCACCAATCTTAGCCCTGTCTTTCGCAACCAATCGGAGCGCTTGGAAATGCACATCTGGACACTGCACCCGCCCGCTCTGGTCAGAGTATTATCGTAGTCCGAAGGGAGAAGACATTTCTGAGGACTTTTATTGAATTTTATACCAAAACAGCCACACTGTTGTAATAGTGTGATGTGTAACTTCTGACACACTCCATTCTTAGTAAAGTAATGTTTTTCGTTTGAAAATTCTAACATTCACATTTGTTTGCAGTGACATGTCTACCAAAACCAAAGTGTGGATTTCAGTCACTCATTTGAACAGTGCATAGACAGCCTACAGGGTAAGGAAACCAATATGTAAATACATAACTTGCTGAACATTAAAGTTGAAGGATTATTACTTTTAAAGGCCTAATAAGAGTGCGGCCAAACAAAGAAAAGTATGAAAATAGTCTGCTGTTAAAAGACTGCAGCAATGGAAATATTTAAAGGTTAGGATATACATATATAATTTCTACCTGAAAATACCTCTACAAACACATATCACTTCGCTGACCATCAACACTGTGGCCCCACAAGGGTTCGTGCTCAGCCCCCTCCTGTAGTCCCTGTTCACCCACAACTGCGTGGCCATGCAGATGACACAACAGTAGTGGGCTTGATCACCAACAACGACGAGACAGCCTACAGGGAGGGAGGCGAGAGCCCTCGGAGTGTGGTGTCAGGAAAACAACTTCTCACTCAACGTCAACGTCAACGTAACAACGGAGATGATCGTGGACTTCAAGAAACAGCAGAGGGAGCAGCCCCTATCCACATCGAAGGGATAGTAGTGGAAAAGGTGGAAAGTTTTAATTTCCTCAGCGTACACATCACAGACAAACTGAAATGGTCCACCCACACAGACAGTGTGGTAAAGAAGGCGCAACAGCGCTCCTTCAACCTCAGGGGGCTGATAAAATTTGGCTTGTCACCCAAAACCATGACAAACTTTTACAGATGCACAATCGATTCCATCCTGTCTGGCTGTATCACAGCCTGGTACGGCAACTGCACTGCCCTCAACCGCAATCTCTCTTGAGATGGTGGTGCAGTCTGCACAACTCATCACCAGGGGCAAACTACCTGCCCTCCATGACACTTAAAGCACACTTATGTCACAGGAAGGCAAAATAGATCATCATGGAAAACAAAAACCCGAGCCACTTCCTGTTCACACTACCATCCAGAAGTCGAGGTCAGAGCAGGTTCATCAAAGCTGGACCGAGAGATTGAAAAACAGCTTCTATCTCAAGGCCATATGACTGCTAAACAGCATTCACTAACCACTTTAAATAATGCCACTTTAGTAATGTTTACATATCTTACATTACTCATATCATATGTACGTACTGCATTTTATACCATCTATTGCGTATTGCTTATGCCGCTCGGCCATCGCTCATCCATATATTTATATGTACATATTCTCATTCACCCCTTTAGATGTGTGTATTAGGTAGATGTTGGGGAATTGCTAGATTACTTGTTAGATATTACTGCATTGTTGGAATTATAAGCTCAAGCATTTCACTACACTCGCATTAACATCTGCTAACCATGTGTATGTGACCAATACAATTTGATTTGACATTGATTTGATTTGATTTGAGTAGTAATGAAGGAATAAAAATCCCCCAGAGAAAAACGGTCTAGCTGTTGTTGTTATTATTTAGTCCCATATTCCTAGAACACAATGACTATATCAAGATTGTGACTCTACATACTTGTTGGATGCATTTGCAGATTGTTTTGGGGCTGCTCTCACCACCCACCTCAGCCCACACTGCCACAAGAAGGCATCATGCACCTGAGTAAGATGAGTTGCCTCCACACCTCTCTCATCTAAGAGACCACCAGCCCTGCTCCAGGCCTCCTCAGTGGTCAGGGAGTGACCACACCCTCACCAGTTGGGAGCTGATGAGGGAATATGAGTACCTATGTCACGAGCAGCAAGAGACCAGGAGGGGGTACTCAGGCTATATCTTCCTGTTTACTGATTTGTTTATATTTGTGAGGTTGACAACATTAGCTAAATATTTGCAATTCAACACTTCCTCACATCTTTCCAAATAGTATTTGTGAGTAAAATGTTAGATATATTTACTTAAACATCCTGTGTTGTGTGCTTTTTCTTTTACCACTGTCACGCCTACTACTGCTCCCTCCGCGATCGTTATCGCTGGTCTACTAACCACTGGTCCTGGCAACCCACATTGTGCACTCCTGCACCCCATCATTACGCACTGCTGGACTTCATCACCGCCCTGACAACTCTCCCTTTATATAGCAATCAGTAGCCTCAGTCATCAGGCAGTACTGTTTTTTTTCATGTTCAGTACGCTTCTCCTGTTTTGGTTTATCTGCTTTTCTCATCATTAAACTTACCTTCTCCACCTGCTTCCTGACTAGCATATACAGAATACTGACTCAGAAAAAATGGAAACAGCAGAAGATAACAGCATCTTCCAGACGGTTGAGGAACAGGGTCTTCTACTCCACCAATACCACCAGCTGTCACTGCTGTGTACGACCTTGAAGAAGGTCCTCCACGTTCTCCACCGCCTCGACACCACCAGCTGACTCTACTGGGTACGGTCATGAAGATTGTCCTCTGTGTTCTCCAACGCCTCAAATTCACCAGCTGGCTCTACTGGGTACGGCCATGAAGGAGGTCCTACACGGTCTCTACCGCCTCGACACCACCAGCAAGGTTCTCCAAACCTCTGATGTAGGGCCTCCTACCACGGGTCGTCACAGTGCCAGTCCTCCAGCCATCCCTAGACGTCCGCCCAGGTCAGCGATGCCTGACTCTCTCTTCCTGAGAAGTATGACGGCACTACATCGAAATGCCGTGGCTTCCTACTCCAGTGCTCCCTCTATTTCGCCTATCAGACGGGAGCCCCAACCACCGAGTGATCCAAGGTTGCCACGGTCATTTCCCTGCAGACCGGACGGTCGTTGGAATGGGCTACGGCCATCTGGGAGAAGGGAGAGGAGGAGCTGGGTTCCTATGAGAAGTTCATGGTTCTGTTCAGGGCGGTCTTCGACCATCCTCCAGAGGGCAGAGATAGAGGTGAGAGACTTTTCCAACTCCAGCAGGGTGCCCAGATCACTGTGGATTAAGCCCTCACCTTTCGGAGTGTGGCAGCCTCCAGCGGATGGAATGAGCCGGCGCTCTGCACTCTGTTCCGCAGTGGACTGCATGAAGAGGTCCAGACGGAGTTGGCATGTCGTGATGACAACATATCCTTGGATGCTCTCATTCCGATAGCCATCCGTCTGGATAACCTACTTTGGGAGCGCTGGTGTCCACCAGAGTCAGCTACTGACCACCGGTCCTGGCAACCATCATTGTGCACACCTGGACATCATCACCAACCTGTTACTCTCCCTTCATGTAGACTCTGTCATTAGGCAGTATTGGTTTTGATCACGTTCAGTACGCTTCTCCTGTTTCGTTAAACCTGCTTGTTCTCATCTTTAAACTTACCTTCTGCCCCTGCTTCCATACTCCAAGTGTAAACGTTACAACCATTGATATGTTCCAGTCCATTATCACACCTTAAATCTCTTCTTATTGTGAGACATTACACAGGTCACTCAAAACATTGAAAATAGCTCTCGCTTTAGATTAGGTACTGCAAAAATATTTAATCAGTAAATGTAAATATTAACGCCCCAAATGTGACATTCACACAATCACAGGATTTTGTGCAAGGTATGTTACAATACAGTAGTTAGACTATTATAGATGGACCTTGTGCCCAGGGTCTGGGGGCTACGGTTGAAGCTGTTGTGGAGGGCTAACTTGATTAAATGGTTAATCATGAATTATTCCTAAAGAGTTGTCATTTTTTTGTGAAATATTATTTTGTATGTCCTTTTGAGATGATTGATTCAACTAAATGAAATGGATATTACATTTATGTCATGCCCTGATCTGTTTCACCTGTCCTTGTGATTGTCTCCACCCCCTCCAGGTGTCGCTGTCACGACTTCTGCCAAAGTCGTTGCCTCTCCTTGTTCGGGCGGTGCTCGGAGGTGGACGTCACCGGTCTTCTAGCCATCATCGATCCATTTTTCATTTTCCATTGGTTTTGTCTTGTCTTTCCACATACCTGTTTTCAATCCCATTCATTACCTGTTGTGTATTTAACCCTCTGTTTCCCCTCATGTCTTTGTCAGATATTGTTTATTGTCAGTGTAGTGTTATTTGTATAGGTGCGCGACAGGTCTTCGTACCCATATTTGTTTATATTCATTTTTCTTATTAGTGTTATGGAGCATGTTACTTGGACATTTATTAAAATACTCTATTTTGCACTCCGTTAGACTCTCCTGCGCCTGACTTCCCTGCCACCTACACACACATCTCTGACAGAATCTCTGACCAAATATAATATATGAAGTCAGCAGGAGAGGACACTACGCTCATGGAGATGGAGGAACGCGTCCGGGAACAAGCGGAGGAGATTGACTGTTTGAGCGCCGTCATGGATCGACATTGTCCAGAAAATGGATCGCTGGGAGAGACAGGTAGTTTCTCCAGGGCCTCCACCACCACAACCAGGATCTCCCTTGAACGCTTTCCCCCCTCCTGAACCTAATAAGATCCATTTAACCCTACCCACAGGATACAATGGAGATACTGCCGGCTGCCAGGGTTTCCTCCTTAAACTGAGTTTGTATCTGGCCACGGTCTCCCCAGTACCATCGGACCGTGAGAAGAGTTGCGCCCTCATCTCATGCCTCACCGGGAAAGCCCTGGAGTGGGCCAGCTCTGTGTGTAGAGAGGAGGATGCGACGTTGGACCATTTTGAGGAGTTCACCCGCCATTTCCGGATAGTATTCGCGGGTGAGCGCCTCTATCATCTGAGGCAGGAGACGAGGAGTGCACAGGAGTTTGCTTTGGAGTTTAGGATAAGTTACCTGTGCAAGGTTCCCAGTTCTCAACACTCGTTAGCCCTCAGTACCTAGCACTAAGTCATTGGTTTCCAGCTGCACTAGGTCATTGGTCTCCAGCTGCACTAGGTCCTTAGTCTCCAGCTGCACTTGGTCATTGGTCTCAAGCTGCACCAGGTCATTGGTCTCCAGCTACACTAAGTCCTTAGTCTCCAGCTGCACTAGGTCATTGGTCTCCAGCTACACTAGGTCATTGGTCTCCAGAGTCGTTCTCCCTGTCAGGTTCAGAGTCATTCTCCCTGGCAGGTCTAGTGTCGTTCTCCCTGTCAAGTTCAGAGTCATTTCCCATGGCAGATTCAGAGTCGTTCTCACTGTCTCCAGCTGTAGTCTACCCTCAGTACACTGCTCTGCCATGCTATAGGTTCAAGCAGTCAGCTCCCTCAGTGCTACATGCCAAACCACCTGCCCTAGTTCTAGGCCTTGGGTCTCCCGTCTCGCTACAGCCCTGCCTGCACCCAGTCACCTATATTAGCACTAGCCTATAGTAGTTCCCTGCTTGGCTAGTTTTGCGGCCTCCCACTATACCTGGCTTGCAGTCATCAGATTTAGTAGTGGGTTCCAAGTCCCCTGCCCTGATAGGCCGTCAGCTCCCCGACATGGGGAACGACCATTCCCTTACCTGGGGGGCCTGATGTCTCTAGCTGCCTCCAGATCCCTGATGATCCTCGCCCAGGGGTCCCCACAAGCTCCACCATGGGAGTTAGCACTTTTAGCAGTGGTGAAAGAGTCACCAGCCGCAGCCAGTGAGCTGCCAATAACTGTTTTTGCCAGCATGCCAATTCATCTGCCACAGTAGGAGAGCCACCAGCTTCAGCTTCAGCCAACCTCTGGCATTACACTCAGCGTCTAAGGATGGGGACCAGCTGCCCTGCACCAGCTGAGTTAGAGGGCCCTCCCCCACCCGAATTGCATTCCATGAAGCGACCATGGACTGTCTCCGAGTATCTATGTACCGCCCTTTTCGGCAGGGTAGTGTCATGACTGTCCTGCTTGGCTCAGGTTACCAATGCCCACAATCCTGCAGAGAGATCTCACCCCCACCAGAGGAGAAGGGATCTCAAGGGATAGGAAGATGGGGGGGATTTATGACACGTCACGCCAATTATAAATCTAAGGCAGGAGACCAAATTCCTTTGTCCACTCACTATGGAGAACTATGTAGAACATTATCTTGCAATAAATTGACTTTGGGACAAGGGGTTTCGTCAGCCACAAAGATGATAGATGGAATAGGAAAATTCATGTCATTTTTGTTATGTTATTAAAAGCCAAAGGACGCCGTTATAACAAAAACGTTGTAACTTTAAGAGTTTTCCTAATATGTGCTTGATGTTTATACATTGTACGTTGTGTGGAAAATGTCCAAATCAAAGAGAATGATTTGGTAAAGATGAAATGTGAAGTTAGTTTTCTAAAATTGGATTTGAGTCAAATGTAGACCTTGCCTCATAACTAGGTACGCCCAAGAATTGCCCCAAAGGCGGAAGACGCCAACTTCCGACACAAGGGTATAAGACATGTGAGTTAATTAATAATTAACATATCAGACTAAGTGACCCGAGCTGCAGCCAAGGTCTGAGTAGTCAACGAACCCAAAACGCAACATGAGGTCGAAGACAACGGAACCCTTTTCTACCCATGCTACGGATGAGTAGCTACATCTAAGCGGGTGAATTGAAGCTGGACCACCTGGTCTCCACTCCCCATCGAAGCGTGTATCTACACTGTTTTCATTCCTAATCTGTGAGCCCTGAGCTATAGGGCTGGCTGTCCTCAGAAGACCCCTTTCAGAACAAGGGTGAGGAATCAGACCACTAAGCCAAAAGGACACTGACATTGTGAGGACAACCAGAGAGTTGCACCAGAGAAGTGCGCCATTGAGAAGCCTAAACGGCCCACGTAATTACAACATTATATTCTGACCCATAAGAGCGGCAGTTCGGGGAAAGGTTAGGTTTAAAATAAGCATGGCTGACAAATGCACCCAAATGTATGTTTCTCTTGTGTACTTTCTCTTTTTCTTTCTCTTTGAAATGCCCATTTTGGGTAACACGCGTCATAGTGTGTTGTCCCTTTATACAAAGTTCTAATCAATAGCCTAGACTGTGTTTTTGTGTATGTGTATCTTTTATTATCATTTTAGCTAATAATTATCCAAAATTGGTGTGGTACAAACTCATTGGTGGGACTCGGGTTTGTGCAGATTCCCTGATTATACGACATTCCGAATGAGACTGTAGAGGAAATTGATTAATTAGTGACTGTTGTAAAATCGATATTCTGATATTCTTTGAGTTAATTTTGGAAATAGAAACTCAATAAAACAAATTTTTCCATGGTGCCCCAGGTTAACCTCTTAAGTCGACCCTCTACTTTTTTGAACATTCTGTTAAAAATCGCGCAACATTTCAGCGCCCTGCTACTCATGCCAGGAATATAGTATATGCATTTGCTTAGTCTGTGTGGATAGAAAACACTCAGACGTTTAACTGGTTAAATCACTGCTGTGGCTTTACCAGAACGGCATTTACATCGAAAAGCACAGGAAAAACTGATCACTGAAAATGGGAAAATATATCCATGCGCTACTTGAACCCATTGATAAACGTGAACCACAATTAATTGACTGAGGTTGCAGTACCTACAGCTTCCACACGGTGTCTAGAGTCTTGTCATTTCCCTTCGAGTTTTTTCTTGGTCAAACACATGCAGGACACCGTATCTCCTCCGGTCTAGGACCGGATATTTTCGTTGAGTTTCTAGCCGGACATTTTTCCAGACGGACAGCTAATGATCTTTACATCGCCTCCTGATGAATTTTATCGCTTATTAACGTTTACTAATACCTAAAGTTGCATTACAAACGTATTTCGAAGTGTTTTGTGAAAGTTTATCGTCGACTTTTTGAATTTTAAAAAATGACGTTACGTTTTGAAACGATGTTTTTTTCGTTTATCACACAGTCTACATATAACGATATCTAGGCTTTATATGGACCGATTTAACCTGTTAGTCCTATAGGGGCAGTATTTCATTTTTGGATAAAAAGACGTGCCCGTTTTAAGCGCAATATTTTGTCACGAAAAGATGCTCGAATATGCTTGGAATTGATAGCTTTGGAAAGAAGACAGTCTTACGTTTCCAGAAATGCAAAGATTTTCACTGTGAGTCCCTTAGAACAAATGTTTCGGGCAAAACCAAGATGTATGACCGACCAGGAAATGCACAGGATTTCTGAGGCTACGTTTTCCATGATCGCCTTATATGGCTGTGAATGCGACAGGAATCAACGGACTCTTTCTCTTGTTTCCCAAGGTCTCTGCAGCATTGTGACGTATTTGTAGGCATATCATTGGAAGATTGACCATAAGAGACTACATTTACCAGGTGTCCCGCTAGGTGGCTGCGTGGCAATTGGTGCGCAAAAGTCAGGTCCCGGTATTTTTCCATTCAAATCTCAGAACAAACCAGGCTACAAGGACGGTGCTTTCAACGGAGAGAAATATGACAAACCACCTTCAGGATTGATTCAAACAACGTTTTCCATGTTTCAGTCAATATTATGGAGTTAATTCGGAAAAAGTTCGACATGTAGGTGACTGAATTTTCGGTTAGTTTCGGTAGCCATATGCATAGTAACAAAAGGGAACGATGTGTCCTACACAAGAATCTTTCAGGAAAAACTGGACATCTGCTATGTAACTGAGAGTCTCCTCATTGAAACATCTGAAGTTCTTCAAAGGTAAATTATTTTATTTGATTCCTTGGCTGGTTTTTGTGAATATGTTGCTTGCTAAATGCTAATGCTAACGCTAAGCTAGCTATCACCACTCTTACACAAATTAGTGATTTTCTCTGGTTCTAAAGCATATTTTGAAAATCTGAGACGACAGGATTGTTAAGAAAAGGATAAGCTTGAGAACAGGCATATTTATTTAGTTTCATTTGCGATTTTTAAAAATCGCTAATGTTGCGTTATGCTAATGAGCTTGAGGCTGTAGTAACGATACCGCATGCGGGATGGGGCGGACTAAGAGGTTAATCGAAATAAAGACCCAAATAGTGTTTATGGGACATCTAGGAGTGCCAACAAAGAAGATGGTGAAAGGTAATGAATGTTTTCTATTTTATTGTGCGGTTTGTGTAACGCCGAAATGCTAATTATTTTGTTTACGTCCCCTGTGGGTCTTTTGGGGTGTTGCATGCTATCAGATAATAGCTTCTCATGCTTTCGCCGAAAAGCATTTTAAAAATCTGACTTGTTGCCTGGATTCACAACGAGTGTAGCTTTAATTCGATACCCTGCATGTGTATTTTAATGAACTTTTGAGTTTTAACTAATACTATTAGCATTTAGCGTAGCGCATTTGCATTTCCAGAGCTCTAGTTGGGACGCAAGCGTCCCGAATAGAAGCAACAGGTTAATGAGTTAATAATTGCCTCATTCATTTAATCATGCAATTATAAACCGTTAATCATTCAATGAGCAGCAGTCGTCACATTAACCGATACAACACCACGACAGTAGAATTAGATATGCTAAGAACAGGCTTTTCAGAGACTTTGGCCTTTTAAATAATTGTGCCCCCATTAGAGACTGTGCCATTTAGGTTAGAGGCCATTTTGTGGGTGTTAATATTTCCATAGGAAATTTGAGGGCTGCTGTAAAAAAAAAAAGCTGTCTTGCTCCACTCCTCTCTACCTAACTTCCCCTCACAGTCCCTTCAGTTTACCTTAAGTCACGTTTGTTTGGCTGCTCAGCCTACCAAAGTTAACCCTCACTAATCAACCAAGGAGAGCGCTTGGAATTGCGCATCTGGACACTGCACCCGCCCACTTAGGTCAAAGTGTTATCGTTGCCTGAAGGGAGAAGACGCACATTTCTGAGGACTTTTAATTTTCAACAGTAACATAAATATCTGATTTTCAAGCGTGCATTGTCCAGATGTGCATTTCCAAGTGATCTAGGAACATAACAGCTTACTTAAATCTCACAAATATCTGTTTTGGAAGATATGATGAAAATAATGCTATTTAGACTTTGTACAACATTTATACACTAGAATCAATATTTCTGTCTAATGTCGATGCAACATCAGCCTTTTTCAACCAGAGAAGATGGTTTTTGAGTTCAGCTGCTCTTTAAGGTCTCTAAAGGTTCTAGATAACAACAGTTAGGAAAGCTAAGGCTAACTTTTTCAAACAGAAATTTGCATCCTGTAGTACTAACTAAAAAAAAAAAATTATGGGACACTGTAAAGTCCATGGAGAATAAGAGCACCTCCTCCCAGCTGCCCACTGCTCTGAGGCTAGGAAACACTGTCACAACTGATAAATCCACTATAATTGAGAATTTCAATAATTATTTCTCTACAGCTGGCCATGCTTTCCACCTGGCTACCCCTACCCCGGTCAACAGTTATCTACAAGTCTCTGCTAGGTAAAGCCCCGCCTTATCTCAGCTCACTGGTCACCATAGCAGCACCCACTCGTAGCACGCGCTCCAGCAGGTATATCTCACTGGTCACCCCCAAAGCCAATTCCTCCTTACGTCGTCTTTCCTTCCAGTTCTCTGCTGCCAATGACTGGAACAAACTGCAAAAAGTCTCTGAAGCTGGAGACTCATATCCCCCTCACTAGCTTTAAGCACCAGCTGTCAGAGCAGCTCACAGATCACTGCACCTGTACATAGCCCATCTGTAAGACAAGACAAAACTAATGCAGGAAGTAATGACTCTCTCAATGCGGAAGTGGTCAGATGATGTTGATGCTACGCTACAGGACGGTTTTGCAAGCACAGAATGGAATATGTTCTGGGATTCATCCAATGGCACTGAGGAGTTTACCACCTCCCACAGTGACCGTACGTACATATCCCAACCAGAAGCCATGGATTATAGGCTACATCCGCATCGAGATAAAGGCTACAGATGCCGCTTTCAAGGAGCGGGACACTAATCCGGACCCTTATAACAAATCCCGCTATGCCCTCAGACGAACCATCAAACAAGCAAAGCTTCACAACTGCCATGGTCCAAACACACCAAGACAGTCGGAGACTGAAAAGACTTGGCGTGGTTCCCCAGAACCTCAAAAAGTTCTACAGCTGCTCCATCTAGAGCATCTTGACCGGTTGTATCACTGCCTAGTATGGCAACCGCTGGGCCTCTGACCGTAAAGCGCTACAGAGGGTAGTGCGTACGTCCCAGTACATCAGTGGGGCCAAGCTTCCTGCCATCCAGGACCTATATAATAGGCGGTGTCATAGGTAAGCCCATAAAATTGTCAGAGACTCCAGTTACCCAAGTCATAGACTGACTTATCTCAGTGTTTAGGTACATGTGGTGTTGATACAGAATGATTTGACTGGATTGAATTGGAATGACTTGGAGTCGGCATAAGAAGGAATAAGCTTGTTTAATAAAATACATTGTAGTCATTTTGGGTTGTATATTCCAAATGCCAAAGTCTGTTGATGTTCCATATTATTTAATGATAAATAGTTTGTAAGTATTCTAAAAGTACATTTTGAGGACGTCATGAGTCTTTCTATATGTTGTTCAACATCTCCCTCTAGTGGCTCAATTGGGACACAATGCCTTCAACAAGTGCAGTAAAATGTAAATGTACAATATGCATGATATCAGATAACATCCAAGTCTATCTCAATGGTGTATTGTGTAGGTAGTTAATGGTCAAATTTAAGAATTTGCAAATATGGGTAACACTTTATAATAGCAGTCAGTAATAAAACATGTGTAAGGAATGTACAGTTTGTTCACCATTTATTAATCATTACTCCCAAATGTGTTAAATGTTAGTCAGGTAGGTATTCTCACATGTGTAAATTACTAGTATGTGCATGTAATAATGTCTGTAATAATGATACATAAGATCATTCATAAGATGTTTAATGAATATCCTTATAAACTATTTACTAATCATTAGTATATGCATTAATGATTAAGCACAACAGTGAAGGAGACCACATCAGACAGCTCAACCTCAACATACTGTGTATGAACACTACCACTACTCTCACTACCACTAATCCTACTCTCACTACCACCACTCTCACTACCACTACTCTCACTACCACTACTCTCACTACATCACTGCTGCCAGGTCAGGGGTCACACAAGAGCAGCTCTCTCAGATGCTGTGGAGTCTGAATTAATATATAGATTGGTAACAGTTTATAATAACACTTTGTAATAATGAATGTAAAATGTTTATTTTGACTCCATATCATTAATGACTCATTACTCCCACATTAGTTTTAGAAAGCTAGTTATTTATTTTTTTAAACATTTTTATTTCACCTTTATTTAACCAGGTAGGCAAGTTGAGAACAAGTTCTCATTTACAATTGCGACCTGGCCAAGATAAAGCAAAGCAGTTTGACACATACAACGACACAGTTACACATGGAGTAAAACAAACATACAGTCAATAATACAGTATAAACAATTCTATATACGATGTGAGCAAATGAGGTGAGATAAGGAAGGTAAAGGCAAAAAAAGGCCATGGTGGCAAAGTAAATACAATATATCAAGTAAAACACTGGAATGGTAGATTTGCAGTGGAAGAATGTGCAAAGTAGAAATAAAAAATATTGCCATTATTAAAGTGGCAAGGGGTTCCAGGTCTATATACATAGGGCAGCATCCTCTAAGGTGCAAGGTTGAGTAACATGGTGATAGTCGGCTAGTGATGGTTAATTAACAGTCTGATGGCTTTGAGATAGAAGCTGTTTTTCGGTATCTCGGTCCCAGCTTTGATGCACCTGTACTGACCTCGCCATATGGATGATAGCGAAGTGAACAGGCCATGGCTCGGGTGGTTGATGTCCTTGATGATCTTTTTGGCTTTCCTGTGACATCGGGTACTGTAGGTGTCCTGGAGGGCAGGCAGGGTGCCCTCGGTGATGCGTTGGACAGACCGCATCACCCTCTGTAGAGCCCTAAGTATTCAGACCCTTTACTCTGTACCTTGTTGAAGTATTTTAGCCAGCTAATACAGGGTATGATGCTACAAGCTTGGCACACCTGTATTTGGGGATTTTCTCCCATTCTTCTCTGCAGATCCTCTCAAGCTCTGTCAGGTTGGATGGGGAGCATCGCTGCACAGCTATTTTCAGGTCTCCCCACAGAAGTTCGGTCAGGTTCTAGTCCGGGCTCTTGCTGGGCCATTCAAGCACATTCAGAAACTTGTCCCCAAGCCACTCCTGCATTGTCTTGGCTGTGTGCTTAGGGTCATTGATCTGTTGGAAGGTGAACCTTTGACCCCGTCTGAGGTCCTGAGTGCTCTGGAACAGGTTTTCATCAAGTATTTCTCTTTACTTGCACTGTTCATCTTTCCCTTTATCCTGACTAGTCTCTCAGTCGCTTCCACTGAAAAATATCCCGAAAGCATGATGTTGCCACCAGTATGCTTCACCGTAGGGATGGTGTCAGGTTTCCTCCCAACGCAACACTTGGCATCAAGGCCAAAGAGTTCATTTTTAGTTTCCTTTAGGTGCCATTTAGGTGCCAAAAGAGTCCTTTATGTGCCATTTGGCAAACTCCAAGGCCGTTATGTGCCTTTTACAGTGGTGTGGCATCAGTCTAGCCACTCTACAATAAAGGCCCTATTGTTGGAGTGCTGCAGAGATGTTTGTCCTTCTGGATGGGTCTCCCATCTCCACAGAGGAACTCTTGAGCTCTCTCAGAGCGACCATCAGGTACTTGGTCACCTCCATGACCAAGGCCCTTCTACCCGATTGCTCAATTTGTCCGGGCAGCCAGTTCAGCTTTTGTGGTTCCAAACTTCTTCGTTTAAGAATGTGTTCTTGGGGGCCTTCAATGCTGAAGAAAAGTTTTGGTACCCTTACACAGATCTGTGCCTCGACACATTCCTGTCTCGGAGCTCTACGGACAATTCCTTCGACCTCATGGCTTGGATTCTGCTCTGACATGCACTGTCAACTGCGGGACCTTATATAGACAGGTGTGTGCCTTTCCAAGAAGTGATTTTATTTAACTAGGTAAGTCAGTTAAGAACCAATTATTTTTTACAATGACAGCCTACACCATCAAAAGCCAGAGGATACTGGGACAATTGTGTGCCGTCCTATTGGACTTCCAATAACAACCAGTTGTGATACAGTTGGATTTGAACCAGGGTGTCTGTGGTGACACGTCTAGCGTGTCACTAAAAAGCCAGGGGTTCTGAATACTTTACGAATGCACTGTATGTATGAAAATACCCTCAAATAAAAGCTGACATTCTATAAGGTCGCCTCTTATTAAATACAATCTTATATCCAAAGTGCTGAAGTAAAGCACTTTGGATATGGACACTGCAGAGTGAAATAGAGGACAGGGATTACTTCAGTATTTGCAGTAGCCAGAGGAAGGCAGTAGAATTCAATATTTTACTGCAATATTTTACTGATTTACAGTCATATAAGGAAATCAGTCAATTGAAATAAATGTGTCAGGCCCTAATCTATGGATTTCACATGATTGGGAATACAGATATGCATCTGTTGGTCCCCGATATACTGTATATAAAAAAGTATGGGGACACCCCTTCAAATTAGTTGAACTGGTTATTACAGCCACACCCGTTGCTGACAGGTATATAAAATTGAGCCCACCGCCTTGCAATCTCCATAGACAAACATTGGCAGTAGAATGGTCTTACTGAAGAGCTAAGTGACTATCAATGTGGCACCTTCATAGGATGCCACCTTTCCAACAAGTCAGTTCGTCAAGTTTCTGCTCTGCTAGAGCTGCCCCGGTCAACTGTAAGGGCTGTTGTTTTGAAAAAGAAACATCTAGGAGCAACAATGACTAAGCCGCTAAGTGGTAGGCCACACAACCTCACCGAACGGGAAGGCAGAGTGCTCCAGCACGTAGTGAGTAAAAATCCTCTTTCCTCGGTTGCACATCTCACTACCAAGTTCCAAACTGCCTCTGGAAGCAACGTCAGCACAAGAACTGTTCAACGGGAACTTCATGAAATTGGTTTCCTTGGCCGAGCAGCCAAAAACAAGCCTAAGATCACCATGCACAATGCCGTGTTGGCTCGCGTGGTGTAAATCACTTCGTCATTGGACGCTGGAGCAGTGGAAACACCTTCTCTGGAGTGATGAGTCACGCTTCACTCTCTGGCAGTCCGATGGACGAATTTGGGTTTGGCGGATTCCAGGAGGACTCTACCTGCCCCATGCGTAGTGCCAACTGTAAAGTTTGGTGGAGGAGGAATAATGGTCTGGGGATGTTTTTCATGGTTTGAACTAGGCCCCTTAGTGCCAGTGAAGGGAAATCTTAACACTACAGCATACAATGACAGTCTAGACTTTGTGGCAACAGTTTGGGGAATGCTCTTTCCTGTTTCAGCATGAAAAAGCCACCGTGCACAAAGTGAGGTCCATAAAGAACTGTTTTTTTGAGATCTGTGTGGAAGAACCTGACCGGACCGCACAGAGCCCTGACCTCGACCCCATCGAGCACATTTGGGATGAATTGGAACGCCGACTGAAAACCAGGCCTAATCGCCCAACATCAATGGCCAAATGAACTTGTGGCTGAATGGAAGCAAGTCCCCGCAGCAATGTTCCAACATCTAGTGGAAAGCCTTCCCAGAAGAGTGGAGGGTGTAATAGCAGCAAAGGAGGACTAGCTCCATATTAATGCCCATGATTATGGAATGAGATGTTCGACGAGCAGGAATCCACATTATTTTGGTCATGAAGTGTACAAGTAGAGGGATGGATCAGAAAAACAGTCAGTATCTCATGTAACCACAATTTGCCTCATGCAGGGAAAAACATCTCCTTTGCAGTGTTGATTGGGCTCTCGAGTGGCGCATTGCATCTCAGTGCTAGAAGTGTCACTACAGACACCCTGGTTCGAATCCAGGCTGTATCACAACAGGGAGTCCCATAGGGCAGTGAACAATTGGCACAGGTTTGGCTGGTGTAGGCAGTCACTGTAAATACGAATTTGTTCTCAACTGGCTTGCCTAGTTAAATAAATGTGAAATAGAAGGTCCTGTGGAATGTTGTTCCACTCCTTATCAATGGCTGTTGGATATTGTCGGGAACTGGAGCATACCAAACTGATCAATATGTGACATGTCTGGGGAGTATGAGGCCACTGAAGAACTGGGACATTTTCAGCTTCCAGGAGTTGTGCACAGATCATTGTGACGTGGGGGTGTGAATTATCTGAAACATGAGGCGATGGCGGAGGATGAATGGAACTAAAATGGGCCTCAGGATCTCGTACGGTATCTCTGTGCATTCAAATTGTCATCGATAAAATGGAATTGGTTTGTTGCCCGTAGCTTATGCCTGCCCACACCATAACCCCACCACCACCATGGGGCACTTATTAACAAAATGTGGACAAAGTCAAGAGGTCTGAATACTTTCCAAGTACACTGTATATCATAAGATAGTGTTGTAATTACAATTATTTTGAAAACCACAATATCCTTAATTAACTAAAACAACATTATCAGTAATGGTTACAGAAATGTTTTACTTTCTATGACTGATATGCGTTATTTGTTATCAATCTTGGTTGAATGCACTGACTGTATGTTACTAAGGACAAGAGCGTCCGCTAAATGACCAAAATGTAAAAATGAAAACTTGCAAAGAACACTGGGTAATGTGTAGCTACATAGGCAATTCCAGTAATATACTGTAAAGTAGGCTACAGTAACATTTGTATTACCATAAAATGCATTGCCATAAAATGGATTAGTCACTGTACTGTAAAATAAATTACAGTAACTTACTGGCCAATTGCGTCCAGTAAGTTACCTTACAAATTACAGGGAATGTTTTACATCGTGGTTCCAGTTGCACCTACTGGAACAGCACCAGTTTGCGGTTTGCCTTGTGGCACCATATACAGGGAAATGCTGAGGGCTTGTGGGACCAGGAGGAACATTGGTTTCCACTGGAGAAAGCTGCTCCACTGGCTGCAGGACAGACCAAATGTTGTCTGATTTTGTTCCCCTCATTTCTTTTTCATTGGTCAATTTTGGACCAATAACAATTGGAGTGTTTGGTCCAAAAACTAAAGGAATTCAAGATCTCTTAAATATCAAACATGTTCAAATATGGATTGTGTAGGTCCATGTAGCTCAATGATTACTTGATCTCAAATTGTAATTCAGAAAAACACATATTCCTCTATCATCCACGAATCCTAAAGGGGCCCCCCATCACCTTTTTAGGTAAACACTTTAGGGATTGGACTGGGGAAATGTAACTATTCTTCCGAGTAGCGTAGCGGTCAAAGGCACTGAATCTCAGTACTTGAGGCATTACTACTGGATGGAAAATTACTGAGGATAATAGCGAACGATATTGCCACTCCTATTTGCAATATTTTCAGTTTAAGCTAACAAGAATGTGTGTGCCCCCAGGCTTGGCGGGAAGCAAAAGTCATTCCGCTACCTAAGAATAGTAAAGCCCCCTTTACTGGCTCAAATAGACGAAAAATCAGCCTGTTACCAACCCTTGGTAAACTTTTGTAAAAGATTGTGTTTGACCAGATACAATGGTATTTACAGTAAACAAATTGACAACAACATTTCAGCATGCTTATAGAGAAGAACATTCAACGAGCACAACACTTACTCAAATGACTGATGATTGGCTGATAGAAATTGATGATGAAAAGATTGTGGGGGCTGTCTTGTTAGACTTCAGAGTGGCTTTTGACATTATCGATCATAGTCTGCTGCTGGCAAAACGCATGTGTTAATTTTGCTGGACCCCAGGAAGAGTTGCTGGCAGTTTCACCGCAACGGATTCCAGCTTAAAAGGAAATGTCACACAAAGACAAGAACCAAAGTGTCGACGGCCACATCATCATGATGATGCAAAATATTGTATGATGCAAAAGGCACTCCCCCAAAAAATAAGAAAATATGTTTTTTGAGTGTAATTTCCCTTTAAAGGCATAATTGCTAACATCTAGGCTACTCCACACTATTAGCCACAACCCAGGGTCAGTGATGCAGCACCACCCCGGGCTGCATCACGTACGTGCTCTAAAGAAGTTAACACATCCATCTACACAGACGTCAGCAACGCAGCCAAGGAGTACAGCCTGCAGGTATATGGTACGTAAACAACAACCTCAGCATACTACAACATATGTGTACAGTGTGTGTGTGTGTTTGTGCGTGTGTGAGTGTGTGAGTGTGTGTGTGTGTGTGTCTGTGTGTGTGTGTGTGTTAATACACAGTATTAACACAGTATCTTTGTTCAGAACCAGGTCTAGAACATGTGAGTCTGGTGGTGAACAACTCTGTGTCTCTAACCTGTGACGTCCCTCTTCCTGTTATCACCTGGCTGAACGATGGAAACACGACAGAGCAGGAGACACTTCAACCTCAACATGCTGGTTATGAACTACCACTACTCTCACTACCACTACTCTCACTACCACTACTCTCACTACCACTACTCTCACTACTACTACTCTCACTACCACTACTCTCACTACCACTACTCTCACTACCACTACTCTCACTATGACTACTCTCACTACCACTACTCTCACTATGACTACTCTCACTACCACTACTCTCACTATGACTACTCTCACTACCACTACTCACTCACTACTCACTCTCACTACCACTACCACTCTCACTACCACTACTCTCACTACCACTACTCTCACTACCACTACTCTCACTACCACTATTCTCACTACTACTACTCTCCTACCACTACTCTCACTACCACTACTCTCACTACCACTACTATCACTACCACTACTCTCACTACTCTCACCACTACTCTCACTACCACTACTCTCACTACTACTACTCTCACTACCACTACCTCACTACACACCACTCTCACTACCACTACTCTCACTACCACTACTCTCACTACCACTACTCTCACTACTACTACTCTCACTACCACTACTCTCACTACCACTACTCTCACTACCACTACTCCTACTCTCACTACCACTACTCTCACTATCACTACTCTCACTACCACTACTCTCACTACCACTACTCTCACTACCACTACTGTCACTACCACTAATCCTACTCTCACTACCACTACTCCACTATCACTACACTCACTCACTCTCACTACTCTCACTACCACTACTCTCACTATCACTACTCTCACTACCACTACTCTCACTACCAATAATCCTACTCTCACTACCACCTCTCACTACTCTCTCACTACACTATCACTACACTACCACTACTCACACTACTACTACTCTCACTACCACTACTATTTCACCACCACCACTCCACTACCTCTCTCACCACCACTCACTACTCTCACTATCACTACTCTCACTACCACTCACTCTCACTACCACTACTCTCACTAACACTAATCCTACTCTCACTACCACTACTCTACACCACCACTCACTATCACTCACTACCACTACTCCTCACTACCGCTACTCTCACTATCACTACTCTCACTACCACTACTCTCACTACCACTACTCTCACTATCACTATCACTACTCTCACTACCACTACTCTCACTACTACTCTCTCACTACCACTACTCCACACTCTCACTACCACCACCATTTCACTACCACTACTCCTACACACTACTCACTACCACTACTCTCACTATCACTACTCTCACTACCACTACTCTCACTACCACTACTCTCACTACCACTACTCTCACTAACTACTCACTAATCACTACTCTCACTACCACTACTCTCACTATCACTACTCTCACTACCACTACTCTCACTACCAATACTCTCACTATCACTACTCTCACTACCACTACTGTCACTACCACTAATCCTACTCTCACTTCCACTACTCTCACTATCACTACTCTCACTACCACTACTCTCACTACCACTACTCTCACTAACAATAATCCTACTCTCACTACCACTACTCTCACTATCACTACTCTCACTACCACTACTCTCACTACCAATACTCTCACTATCACTACTCTACCACTACCACTACTCTCACTACCAATACTCTCACTATCACTACTCACTCACACTACCACTACTGTCACTACCACTAATCCTACTCTCACTTCCACTACTCTCACTATCACTACTCTCACTCTCACTACTCTCACTACCACTACTCTCACTATCACTACTCTCACTACCACTACTCTCACTACCAATACTCTCACTATCACTACTCTCACTACCACTACTCTCACTAACACTACTCTCACTAACACTACTCTCACTACCACTACTCTCACTACCACTACTCTCACTATCACTACCACTACTCTCACTGCCACTAATCCTACTCTCACTAACACTACTCTCACTATCACTACTCTCACTATCACTACTCTCACTATCACTACTCTCACTACCACTACTATCACTACCACTACTCTCACTATGACTACTCTCACTACCACTACTCTCACTACCACTACTCTCACTACCACTACTCTCACTACCACTAATCCTACTCTCACTTCCACTACTCTCACTATCACTACATTCACTATCACTACTCTCACTACCACTACTCTCACTACCACTACTCTCACTACCACTACTCTCACTACCACTAATCCTACTCTCACTTCCACTACTCTCACTAACACTACTCTCACTATCACTACTCTCACTATCACTACTATCACTACCACTACTCTCACTATGACTACTCTCACTACCACTACTCTCACTATCACTACTCTCACTATCACTACTATCACTACCACTACTCTCACTATGACTACTCTCACTACCACTACTCTCACTACCACTACTCTCACTACCACTAATCCTACTCTCACTTCCACTACTCTCACTATCACTACTTTCACTATCACTACTCTCACTACCACTACTCTCACTACCACTACTCTCACTACCACTACTCTCACTACCACTACTCTCACTACTACTTCTCTCTCACTACCACTACTCTCACTACCACTACCACTACCACTACTCACTACCACTATTCTCACTCACTACTACTCTCACTACCACTACTCTCACTAACACTAATCTCTCACTACCACTACTCCTCACTACTCTCACTCTCACTACCACTACTCTCACTATCACTACTCTCACTACCACTACTGTCACTACCACTCACTACTACTACTCTCACTACCACTACTCTCACTACTACCACTAATTTCACTACCACTACTCTCACTACCACTACCACTCACTACACCACTACCACTACTCTCACTATCACTACTCTCACACTACCACTACTCTCACTACCACTACTCTCACTACCACTACTCTCACTAACAATAATCTTACACTACTCTCACTACCACTACTCTCACTATCACTACTCTCACTACTCTCACTACCACTACTCTCACTACCAATACTCTCACTATCACTACTCTCACTACCACTACTGTCACTACCACTAATCCTACTCACTCACTTCCACTTCACTTCCACTACTCTCACTATCACTACTCTCACTCTCACTACTCTCACTACCACTACTCTCACTACCACTACTCTCACTACCACTACTCTCACTACCACTACCTCACTATCTCTCACTATCACTACTCACTACCACTACTCTCACTAACACTACTCTCACTACCACTACTCTCACCACTATCACTACCACTACTCTCACTGCCACTAATCCTACTCTCACTTCCACTACTCTCACTAACACTACTCTCACTATCACTACTCTCACTATCACTACTATCACTACCACTACTCTCACTATGACTACTCTCACTATCACTACTCTCACTATCACTACTATCACTACCACTACTCTCACTATGACTACTCTCACTACCACTACTCTCACTACCACTACTCTCACTACCACTAATCCTACTCTCACTTCCACTCTCTACTCTCACCATCACCTATCACTACTTTCACTATCACTACTCTCACTACCACTACTCTCACTACCACTACTCTCACTACCACCACTACTCCTCACTACCACTACTCTCACTACTACTTCTCTCACTACCACTACTCTCACTACCACTACCACTACTATCACTACCACTATTCTCACTACTACTACTCTCACTACCACTACTCTCACTACCACTACTCTCACTACCACTACTCCTACACTCACTACCACTACTCTCACTATCACTACTCTCACTACCACTACTCTCACTACTACTACTACTCTCTCACTACCACTACTCTCACTACCACTAATCACTTCACTACCACTACTCACTATGACTACTCTCACTACCACTACTCTCACTATCACTACTCTCACTACCACTACTACTCACTACCACTACTCTCACTACTACTCTCACTACTCTCACTAACAACTAATCTTACTCTCACTACCACTACTCTCACTACTCACTACCACACTACTCACTACTACTCTCACTACCACTACTCTCACTACTATCACTACTCTCACTACCACTACTGTCACTACCACTAATCCTACTCTCACTTCCACTACTCTCACTATCACTACTCTCACTCTCACTCTCACTACTCTCACTACCACTACTCACTCCACTATCACTACTCTCACTCTCACTACCACTACTCTCACTACCAATACTCTCACTATCACTACTCTCACTAACACTACTCTCACTATCACTACCACTACTCTCACTACCACTAATCCTACTCTCACTTCCACTCACTATCACTACTCACTACCAATACTCTCACTATCACTACTCTCACTACCACTACTCTCACTAACACTACTCTCACTACTCCTACTCTCACTACCACTACTCTCACTACCACTGCTCTCACTACCACTACTCTCACTACCACTACTCTCACTACCACTACTCTCACTACCACTACTCTCACTATCACTACTCTCACTATGACTACTCTCACTACCACTACTCTCACTACCACTACTCTCACTACCACAACTCTCACTACATCACTGCTGGCAGGTCAGGGGTCACATTAGAGTATTTTGGCATGATAGATATGTCTATATTGACCCTGGATCATATTATATATGTGTTGATCCTGGATCATGCCCCATGAAATCAGGGTGTTCCAATCCAGAGGCCACATAAGAAAAATGTAATTTCAGTTCTGCACAGTCCTGAAAATGTGTTGTTATTTGTAATTTATCAAAAACACTATAGAGAGGGATGTAGGATTGAGACATGAGTGAGGTTAGTGGGAGGTTTAATCTGAAACCCTACCTCTTCATGAGTATCTTTATCAATGCCACCTCCCCCCCATTTTCTAAATAACTAAAATAGCATGCTCTCGTGATGTGGACGCATGCTCTCGTGATGTGGACGCATGCTCTCGTGATGTGGTAGCCCTCAGGTTCATGTTGAATGTTCATGCTGTATTAGGGCCTTATTGGGCACCTTGAGTAAAGCATGTGTGTGTCTCCAACACCTTTAATTGGTAGAATTCCTTAGAGTTTTGGACCTCATTGTTCCAGAGCCTTGCATACAGGTGATAACAGCACCCTCAGTTGTCAGAAACTTAAAAAATGTAACTTAAAATGTTGAACTATCATCATTTAAGAGTTGTTCCCAGTGACAGAGCACAGGTTGAGTATTGCTGATGTAATATGCTCCCTAAGAATCATGCAGAGGTACTTACAAGAACAATTAGGTTTAAGTGCCTTGCTAAAGGGCACATTGACATATTATTCACCTAGTAGGCATGGGGATTTGAACCAGCTACCTTTCTCTTACTGGCCAAACTGTTAAACTGCTAAGCTACCTGGCACCGGATTTTGAGAGTTTGTTTTGATAAATCTTGAGGTATTTATTGTATGTTCACGTTCACAAGGCTTCCTTGCAAATGACCCACTTCTCAATGGTGACCCACTTCTCAATGGTGACCCACTTCTCAATGGTGACCCACTTCTCAATGGTGACCCACTTCTCAATGGTGACCGACGCTGTGTGAATAAATAAAACAATAAATAAATACAAATCACAATGTATTAGATGTGTTTGTGTTTGACACCTTTAATTGGTAGAGTGATATAAGTGTCATTATGATAGAGCCCTGCATGTTTTGAATAATATGTGAATATGTACATGTGTGACTTGTGTACTAACATTACAGTTTTCCATGCAGCATGTAATATATTGTGTTGTGCATTTGAATGCTGACGTCTCTAAATTTATTTCCATGTAAATGCTCGCTCAACTTCCGGGTTGGAGCGAGCGGTCGCATCCGCACTTCGGTCCGCAGGTAGTATAACTTTTCATTACATTTCATTATAGTACAACGGTTTGATTTGTCTAATCTTAGCAATTTCTTCTTAGCTAGCTACATAGCCGTCTTTGTATCAAAGATAATTGCGTAATTATCGTATTTCGTCGTCCTAACGTAGTCTACCCTGCTATCTGCCCAGCAGCTAGCCAGCTAGCAAACGTCCACCGTCTACCGAACGACTTGATTAGTGTAGTGTTAGCTAGCTACATAGTTGTCTTTGCTGTCTTCGTATCCAAGATAATTGTGTAGTTTAGAGTGTGTAGTTTTAGAGTGATTATCTTAATTTACCGAGGTTAGCTAGCCAGCTATTTGTCGTCCTTAACGTAGGAGACACTGCTAGCTAGCCAACAGCTAGCCAACGTCTACCGAATAGAACTTCCGCACTCAACAACCCGGTCGCATTCCGCTTCGCTCCACAGGTAGTATCACATTTTCATTTCATTTCATTACAGTACAACGGTTTGATTTGTTTGATCGTAGCTAGCTACATAGCTAGCTACATAGCCGTCTTTGTATCAAAGATAATTGTGTAGTCTAGAGCGATTTTCTAGGTTAGCTAGCCAGCTATTGTCGTTCTTTTAACGCAACGTAACGTAATCAACACGGCTAGCTAGCCAGCTAGCCCCCGAATAGCAGCACTGTAGAAACTATTACACTCAACGGAACGACTTGATTAGTGTAGTGTCAACAACGCAGCCACTGCCAGCTAGCCTACAAGGCTCACCTCTCACCTCCTACGAGGCTCACCTCTCACAGTTCTGGGAGACTTTAACCTCCCACGTCTACCTTTGACTCATTCCTCTCTGCCTCCTTCTTTCCACTCCTCTCCTCTTTTGACCTCACCCTCTCACCTTCCCCCCCTACTCACAAGGCAGGCAATACGCTCGACCTCATCTTTACTAGATGCTGTTCTTCCACTAACCTCATTGCAACTCCCCTCCAAGTCTCCGACCACTACCTTATATCCTTTTCCCTCTCGCTCTCATCCAACACTTCCCACACTGCCCCTACTCGGATGGTATCGCGCCGTCCCAACCTTCGCTCTCTCTCCCCCGCTACTCTCTCCTCTTCCATCCTATCATCTCTTCCCTCTGCTCAAACCTTCTCCAACCTATCTCCTGATTCTGCCTCCTCAACCCTCCTCTCCTCCCTTTCTGCATCCTTTGACTCTCTCTGTCCCCTATCCTCCAGGCCGGCTCGGTCCTCCCCTCCCGCTCCGTGGCTCGACGACTCATTGCGAGCTCACAGAACAGGGCTCCGGGCAGGGCTCCGGGCAGCCGAGCGGAAATGGAGGAAAACTCGCCTCCCTGCGGACCTGGCATCCTTTCACTCCCTCCTCTCTACATTTTCCTCTTCTGTCTCTGCTGCTAAAGCCACTTTCTACCACTCTAAATTCCAAGCATCTTCCTCTAACCCTAGGAAGCTCTTTGCCACCTTCTACCTTCTTCTGCACTGTTGTTTTTAATCATTATTGCATAAAGTAGTTATTTATAAATGTGAGAATAACTAGCTGACTAACATTTAACAATTGTGGAAGAAATTATTCATATATTGTGAACAAACTGTAAATGGCTTACAAATGGTTTATTACTTAACATTATAGTGTTACCCTTAATTGCATATTCTTCCATTTTACCCTCAATTACTTACACAATGCACCAGTGTGATAGACTTGGATGTTATCTAATATCATGGAGTATTGTGCATTTCAATATTACTACATTTGATGAAGACGTTGTGTCACAATTGAGCCACTAGAGGGAGGTGTTAAACAACATATAGAACGACTGATGACTTCCTCAGAATGTACTATTAGAATACTTACAAACTATTTATCATTGAATAACATGGAACAACAACAGACTTATGCCTTCTCCAAGTCCTTCAAATCCAATCCATCCAAATCATTCTGTATCAACACCAAATGTATCTTTTGACGAGAACACTGAGATAAGTAATGTCAGTGTATCAAAAGATGCAATTTGAATAATTGTTTTAATTGACTATATCAAACCTTTGTGAAACTAGGGAATAAAATTCTAGGAACTTCAGAGTTAAAATATGTTTAGCTGTCACTTTGAACCATGGATAAAATAATGCATCAATTCTAATTGTTATTTATTAAGGAATTAACAAGTGGTAGAAAACGGATGAAAAGTGATAAATTGTCACTAAAAAAAAGACAAAAATAAGAAAATAAATAGAGTTGAAATCCAACAAATGAAATAGGTGAAAACAACAATAGAAAGCGTTTTTGCTGCTTTTCTCTCAGAATTATTTGCCTGTGCAGTTTTAACACCAGACACACTGGCAGCCTCTTTTTTTGAAAATACCTTTCTGGCCTGTGATCTGGCCACCACAAAGGTTTTCACATAAAGCGGTATAATAATAGAGCACGGGACAACCATTGCAAATAGAGGGTCAATTATATTACCCCAGATTGACCCTTCAACAATAAAACATTCTTTCAAACACCTACTTCATACATGTACATTTATAACATTTTTTTTTTATATTCGCATCACGGTATATGATACTGCAAACATACTTTACTAATGATTTGTACATGGTTTATAAGGACATTTATTAAACATTTTATGAACGATGTTAGAAATCATTATTACATACCATAAAAGTTGTTTATGTATGAATAACCATCTTACGAAATAAATGTGGTGGTAATGAGACATTATTGATGTGGAGTCAGAATAATCATTATAAATTATTTAATACAAAGTGTTATTATAAATACCAATCTCTACATTCATTCTGACTCCACAGCTGTTCTAGTGTGACTCCTGACCTGGCAGCAGTGATGTAGTGAGAGTGGTGTAGTGAGAGTAGTGGTACTGTTCATTACCAGTATGTTGAAGTTCAAGTGTCTGCTGTGGTCACCTGTGCTGTTGTGCTTAATCACTAATGCATATAGTAGTTATTTATACATTTGAGAATACCTAACTGACTAACACTTAACACATTTGAAATGAATAATAAATGGTGAGCAAACTGTAAATTCCTAACAAATGGTTTATTACTGAACATTTTAAAGTGTTATCCATAATTGCATATTCTTAAATTTGACCATCAACTACTTACACAATAAACCATTGAGATATACTTGGATGTTATCTGTTATCATGCATATTGTACATTTACATTTTACTGCACTTGTTGAAGGCATTGTGTCCCAATTGAGCCACTAGAGGGTGATGTTAAACCTACATAATGACTCATGACGTTCTCAAAATGTACTTTTAGAATAGTTACATACTGTTTAGCATTAAATAACATGGAACAACAACAGACTTTGGTATTTGGAATATACAATCCACAATGTCTAAATTGTTTTTTATAACAGAAGCTTAGTCCTTACGTTGCCTTCTCCAAGTCATTCCATTCCAATCATTCTGAATCAACACCACATATATCTATGATGACAACACTGAGATAAGTCATATCAGTGTATTGTTATATGAAAGAAGCAATTACAACAATGGTATTACAAAACTATATTAAACCTGTTAATCAAACTGGGGAATAAAAACATAGGAACTATGAACGCCATAACTTCAGAGTTAAAATATGTTTAGCTGTCACTTTGAACCAAGGATAAAATAATGCATAAATTATTGGATTAATTAAGGAATTTACAAGTGGCAGAAAACCGATGATGAATGATAAATTGTCGCTAAAAAAAGACAAATGAAAGAAAGAAGAACATAGAAATGGAATCCAACAAATGAAATAGTTGACAACAACAATAGAAAGAGTTGTTGCTGCTTTTCTCTCTGACTTATTTGCCTGTACAGTTTTAACACCAGACACACTGGCAGCCTCTTTGGAAAATACCTTTCTGGCCTGTGATCTGGCCACCACAAAGATTTTCATATAAAGTGTTATAATAACAGAGCACGGGACAACCATTGTAAATACAACGTCAATGATATTACCCCATTTTATTCCTTCAAAAATAAAACATTCTGTCAAACACCTACTTGGCACCTGTACATTTACAAAGTTTTTTATAATAGCAGCACGGTATATGATACAACAAAACCAGGTAAATGATATACAACAGATCATTCTTGTTGTTGTTATTTTAGAGTGGTACAATAAGGGATCACACACAGCAACATAGCGGTCAATAGATATCAAGACCATGTTGCCCAGAGATAAAGAAGTACACAAAAAATCTATGTAGATATGAAACACACAGAAATATTCCCCAAAACCCCAGCATGGTTCCATTATTGCTACAGTCGTTACTGGTATCACAATCAGTCCCACCAGGAGATCTGACACAGCCAGAGAGAGGATGAGCAGGTTGGTTGTAGTGTGGAGCTGCTTGAAGTGAGAGATGGAGATGATCACCAGTAGGTTCAAAAATACTGTTACTGCTGAAATCAATGAGAAGAAGTTGTACAGTGTTATGTAGATAGATGTCGATAGCAAAGCCTTTCTGCAAGAAGAGTTTCCGTCTTGAAAACAGTATTGAACATCTTCATATTTCTCCATTTGTAATAAAGTGTCAAAATGCTGAGGTCCTGCTCCTGCTTGGTCCTGTATGTGACCATGTCAGGTCCGCCTTCTGACAAACTCTGAGCTCTGCCTCTCTATTTATCCCTGAGTTACTGACAGAAACTCCCCTCCCTGGAGTCTCTCTGCACACACACACACACACAACACCACCACCACCACCAGCAAAACATACACAAGTGAGCACAGAAATGAACAAACGGTTGGATAAACAAATAATTAATGAAAGCATGATGTAATGTAAGACAGGATTGGATGTTGCTGTGGCCAGCTAGCCTGTCATTCAACCTTACTGATAGTTAGAGATTAGAGATATGGTACATTTGCTCAACTAAGCATTTTAATGGGGGAAATATAGTATGGGTGATGTTTTGGTCCATCAAAGGCTATTTTATATGGGAAATATGATAACTGTGCAGACTAACTTGTTTGGTTTATGTCAGTGCTCAGTTTGGAACATATTCCACAACCTTAGGACACATGATGGCACCACACACATCAGCAGGCAAAAGTACATAGGGCAGCATCCTCTAAGGTGCAGGGTTGAGTTACTGGGTGGTAATCGGCTAGTGGTGGCAATTTAACAGTCTGATATCCATTAGATAGAAGCTGTTTTTCAGCCTCTTGTCCCAGCTTTCATGCACATGTACTGACCTCACCTTTTGGATGATAGCAGGGTGAACAGGCTGTGGCTCGGGTGGTTGATATCCTGGATGATCTTTTTGGCCTTCCTGTGACATCGGGTACTGCAGGTGTCCTGGAGGGCAGGCAGTGTGCCCCCGGTGATGCGTTGGGCAGACCGCACCATCCTCTGGAGAGCCCCGCGGTTGTGTGTGCTGCAGGTACCGTACCAGGTGGTGACAAAGCAGGACAGGATGCTCTCAGTTGTCCCCAAAGCACACATTCCTGGGTCGTTGGTTTTCAGTTCGCTGCAGCTAGCGACTGGAATGAGCTGCAACAAACACTCAAACTGGACAGTTTTATCTCCATCTCTTCATTCAACAACAATCATGGACACTCTTACTGACAGTTGTGGCTGCTTTGTATGATATATTGTTGTCTCTACCTTCTTTCCCTCTGTGCTGTTGTCTGTGCCCAATAATGTTTGGACCATGTTTTGCACTGCTACAATGTTGTGCTGCTGCCGTTTTGTTGTCTTAGGTCTCTCTTTAGGTGGTGTTGTGTTGTCTCTCATGTCGCGATGTGTGTTTTGTCCTATATATACATACACTACCGTTCAAAAGTTTGGGGATACTTAGAAATTTACACATTTTTTGCCCATTAAAATAACATAGAATTGATCAGAAATACAGTGTAGACATTGTTAATGTTGTAAATTACTATTGTTGCTGGAATGTTCCTCTGTCCAGTGTTTGAGTTCTTTTGAAGTGGGAAGGCCACTCCTCTCCCATCGGTCCATCCTCTCCATCATCTGATTCATTGCCGACCCAATCCGGTGAAGAATGGTGGTGTGATGGAGGACCCTCTCCTCCATCGATCGGAGAGGAGGTGTGGCTGCTCCTGTTGATTCCATGGAAGGTGCAGGATTCTGTCACGGATTAATAGGAGGGGAAGGTAGGAATAAGGCGCAGAGAGCAGAGGGTTCACGGAGCAATGCACTTTAATCCGACACAAAATGGTCATGCCCAAAAACACAGGGCGGAAAAATCAGCCCTTTTAGCAGTTCTATCTTGCTGGAAAATGTTGCAATTGGGGATGGTAATTTCAGAATATTTGGTGGCCTTCCTAAGCCAGGATTCAGACACAGCTAGGACATCACTGCTAAAGAAGTGAAGAAAGCAAACTTAGTGAGGAGGCTTCTGATGTTAAAATGCATGAAGCCAAGGCTTTTACGGTTGCAGAAGTCAACAAATGAGAGTGCCTGGGACCGTACATGGCCTGTGTTAACCTCTACATCACCAGAGGAACCAGAGGAGGAGTAAAATGAGGGTACGACTAAAGAACTAGTTGTCTAGTACTTTGGGAACAGAGACTATAAGGAGCAGATTTCTGGGCGTGGTAGGATAGATTCAAGGCATAGTGTACAGACAAGGGTATGGTAGGTGCGAGTACAGTAGGGGTAAACCTAGACATTGAGTGACGATGAGAGAGGTAGCATCTCGGAGGCGCCAGTTAATTAAGCTAGGTGCGGTCTCCTCATTTGTGGGGGGTGGGACAAGGGGGCTATCTTAGCTACACACAGGGCCTGAGTTCGAGGCTGGGGCTGACAGCTAAACAAAGTGAAGTACCGTGTTAATCAACAGTTCAGCAGGCATCAGCTGTGTACCCGAGTGATCACAGGCTCCAATGAGCAGCAATAGATGAAACAGGGAGCCGATTGGTAGTCGATTACTATGCTAGGCGAGCGGAAGACACATCGTTCAGGAAGCTAGCAGGCCGGGGCAGCAGAAAGATCATCACCAATATCCGCGACGCAGAGGCCGGTGGAGAGCACATTGGCCGAATTACGTCAGCAGAACAGTAGACCAGTCGTGATGGATCGGTGGGGCTCTGTGTCGACAAAGGGTCAAGGCCAATTGGCAAGAGAGGTATTGTAGTTGGTTTATTTTGTTTGCTAGCCGGGAGATGGGCCTAGCTCAAGACAAGCTCGAGGATAACTGGTGCATGCTTCTGGACAAGGGCGTTAGCCACAATAGCAACTAGCTAGCTACGAAGATCCGGTGTAATGGTCCGGAGTTTGCAGCAGGAATCCGGTGATGTAGTGGGAATATAAAGCAAATCAATATGCTCAGGGCTGAAATCGCGCTGTGCAGACTGGCAGGTATTATCCGTGCCTATATGGGCTAAAGCGGCTGGAGTCCGAGCTAAAGGTAAAGGCCACTAGCAGTGGCTAACAATGACTAAATAGCTAGTTGCTAATTAGCTGGCTAGCTGCTGATTGAGGTTCTGATGGAGGTTCCAGTTATAAGGTCTAAAAAATTGCAGATCCGTACCACATTGGGTGAGGCAGGTTTCAGGAAGGTATATTTATTTCTAAAATAGAAAAAAAAGATATTGAAATATAATGAAATGCATTTTTTTTTTAAATGAAAAAGACAATATTTACATGGGATGAAAAAAAACATATTTTATTGCTGCGCCATCTTGGAAAACATGTCCCGGAGCAAGACGTCGGTATCCGTTACGTGGGTGGTTCTTCCTTTGTAATCCCTGATAGTCTTTAGACCCTACCACATACGTCTCGTGTCTAAACCTTTGAATTGCGTCTCCACTTTCTCTCTCTACTGCCCTTTTGCCTGTTTGTTTGCCGAAGTTGTCCAAGTACTTATGAATTATTTAATTGGGGGGAATAATACATAATGTGTTTCTAAACTGTCAAACAGATACAGTGCACTCTGAAATTATTCCGAACCATTGACTTTTTCAAAATTTTCTTTGCCCTATTTAAAAAAAATGTTTAATTGTTTTTTTTACCCCTAATCAATCTACTCACAATACACCATAATGACTGTAAAAATGTTTTAAGATAATACCCAACACAGAGGACTAACAGTCAAGAGGGAATTAAAAATCTATGGATGGTTTTTTCTGTAATAGGGAATTAATGATCAATGGGTCAGAGACATGGAAGGAATTTGTCTAGGCGTTGAGCCTGAAACTGGATACCTGTTATTTGGCCATTGGGCCAGTTTTATTGCAAGGAATTCTAATAGATCAACCACAGGCTAGGGTTGGGTTATAAACCTACATCCTGTCTCTTGGTTCTGTGGAGAGAATCACTGAGGATAGGGGAGAATGAACATCTACCTCTCAGCCTAACATCAATGATTTGTCCTCTTTGAATAAACATATTTTTCTCCCTTGATTTGCTTTGGGGTCTGTGTTATTGAAGAGTAACATCAACTGCTAACCTGAGGAAGAAAAAACAGGTTTTATGTTTTTGGCAAATGTATAAAACATTTCAAACTGAAATGTACATACGTGTTCAGATCCTTTACTTAGCACCTTGTTGAAGCACATTTGGCAGTGATTACAGGGTATGACGCTACAATCTTGGCACACCTGTATTAGGGGAGCTCCCATTTTTCTCTGCAGATCCTCCCAAGCTCTGTCAGGTTGGATGGGGAGCGTCACTGCACAGCTATTTTCAGGTCTCTCCATAGATGTTCCATCGGGTTTAAGCCCGAGCTCTGGCTGGGACACTTAAGGATATTCAGAGACTTGTCCATAAGCCACTCCTGCATTGTCCTGGCTGTGTGCTTAAGGTCATTGTCCTGATGGTAGGTAAACCTTCGCCCCAGTCTGAGGTCCTGAGCGCTCTGGAGCAGGTTTCATTAAGGATCTATCTTTACTTTGCTCTGTTAATCTTTCCCTCGTTCCTGACTAGTCTCCCGGTCCCTGCCACTGAAAAACATATCCATAGCATGATTCTTCCTCCACAATGCTTCACCACAGGGATGGTGCAAAGGTTTCCTCCAAATGTGACACTTGGCATTCAGGCCAAAGAGTTCAATCTTTGTTTCATCAGACCCGAGAATCTTGTTTCTCATGGACTGAGAGTACTTAAGTTGCCTTTTGGCAAACTCGAAGGCTATCATGTGCCATTTATTTAGGTGTGGCTTCTGTCTGGCCACTCTACTGTTGGAGTGCTGCAGAGATGGTTGTCCTTCTGGAAGGTTCTCTCATCTCCACAGAGGAACTTTAGAGGTCTCTCAGAGTGACCATCGGGTTCTTGGTCACCCCCCTGCCAAGGCCCTTCTTCCCGATTGATCAGTTTGTCCGGGCGACCAGCTCTGGGAAGAGTCTTGGTGGTTTTAAACTTCTTCCATTTAAGAATGATGGAGGCCACTGTGGTCTTCGGGACCTTCAATGGTGCAGACATTTTTCCCGTGATCCGTGCCTCCACACAATCTTGTCTTGGAGCGCTACGGACAATTCCTTCGACTTCATGGCTTCGTTTCTGCTCTGACATGCACTGCCAACTGTTGAAACTTATATAAACAGGTGTCTGCCTTTCCAAATCACATCCAATCAATTGAATCTACCACATGTGGACTCCAATCAAGTTGAACAAACATTAAGGATGATCAATGGAAACAGGATGCACCTTAGCTCCATTTGGAGTCTCATAGCATAGAGTCTGAATACTTATGTTAGTATTTCTGTTTTTATTTGAAATACATTTGCAAATTGAAAAAAAAAATGTTTGTGGGGTATTGTGTGTAGATTAATGAGAAATAAAAAATAATTGAATACATTTTCGAATATGGCTGTAACGTAACAAAATGTGGAAAAAGTCAAGGTGTATGAAAACTTTCCAAATGCACTGCGTGTATGAAAATGCCCTCAAATTAAAGGTGACATTCTAAATTGTCACCTCATATTTAAACATTTGATCTTATTTTCAAAGTATAAAAACAATTTCCTGTAGAGTGAAACAGAGGACAGGCATTACTTTCAGTATGTACAGTGGCCAGAGCAAGGCAGTATAATTCACAATCTGTGACAAATGGATAAATGTACTTATTCTATGCTGAACAAAAAAATAAACACAACATTTTACAGTTCAGTTACAGTCCTATGTATATGAGTCATTTGAAATGAATTCATTAGGCTTATGGATTTCACATGATTGGGAATACAAACATATATATGTGTTGGTCAAAGATATACAAAAGTATAGCGACACCCCTTCAAATGAGTGGATCTGGCTATTTCAGCCACACCCGTTGTTGACAGTTGCATAAACTCGATCACACAGCCATGCAATCTCCATAGACACATTGGCAGTAGAATGAGCTAACTGGCGAGCTCAGTGACTTTCAACGTGGCACCGTCATAGGATGCCACCTTTCCAACAAATTTCAGCCATGTTCAACTGTAAGTGCTGTTTTTGTAAATTGGAAACATCTAGGAGCAACAATGTCTCAGCCACAAAGTGGTAGGCCACATACGCTCACAGAACGGGAAGGCGGGAATCCTTTGTCCTCGGTTGCAACACTCACATCCAAGTTCCAAACTGACTCTGGAAGCAACGTCAGCACAAGATCTCTTCATCAGGAGCTTCATGAAATGGGTTTCCATGGCCGAGCAGCCGCGCACAGGCCTAAACTCACCATGCGCAATGCCTAGTGTCGGCTCGAGTGGTGTAAACCATGCCACCGTTAGACTCTGGAGCATTGAAAATTGCCTTCTCTGGAGTGACAAAATAGATTTGGCGGATGCCAGGAGAAGTCTACCTGCCGCAATGCATAGTGCAAACTGTAGATTTTGGTGGAGGAGCAATAATGGTTTGGATAAATGCTGTTGGGACTTCCATTCAGATTACATTCTGCCACAAGACCATTAGTGAAGTTGGTCATTGATGTTGGGCGATTAGGCCTGGCTCGCAGTCCGTTTTCCAATTCATCTCAAAAGTGTGCGATGGGGTCGAGGTCAGGGCTCTGTGCAGGCCAGTCAGGTTATTCCACTCAGAATTCGCCAAAGCTATTTCTGAATGGACCTCACTTTTTTCACAGGATCATTTTTGTGCTGGAACAGGAAAGGGCCTTCCCCAAAATGTTGTTACAAGTCTAGAATGTCATTGTCTACTGTAGTGTTAAGATTTCCCTTCACTGAAACTAAGGGGTCTAGCTCAACCCATGAGAAACAAAACTCTCGTACATGATCTAAATAAGTTAAGACAGCCACCTACACAGCCTCCAGCAATGCTGCCAAGGAGTACAGCCTGCAGGTACATGGTAAGTAAACAACGACCTTAGAATAGTACAAAATGTAGGTGTACTCTCACTACCAGTGCTCTCACTACTTCACTGCTGCCAGGTCAGGGGTCACACCAGAGTCTTTTGGCATGTTAGATATGTCTATATTGACCCTGGATCATGCCCCATGAAATCAGGATGTGCTAACTCGGAGGCCCCATGAAAAAAAAAAATCAGTTCTGTACTTGTGAAAATGTCTTTGTTGTTTATCAAAAACACTATAGAGAGGGGTGTAGGATTGAGACTTCAGTGAGGTTTAGGGGGAGGTTTAGTCTGAAAACCTACCTCTTCAAGAGTATCTTTATTAATGGCACAACCCCCCATATGCTAATTGGTACCCTGCCTGGTACTTCTAAATCAGTTTCACCTTGGGTGGAATCCCACCTGAATGGAAAACCAACATCTTAACCAATAATCCAAGAGGAAAGACCCTCTTGGACTATTGGTTAAGATGTTGGTTTTCCACTCAGGACACCACGGTTCAGATCCCACCAGTGACATGATTCAGATGTGGGATTCTTGACCTGTGCAGGGAAGACTAGTTTAGAGGTGAGGGTTGTACTGTGTCTGAGGCCTAATGGAAGTTGTATTCACACAAATTACAATAGAACTGTACTTATGTTCACTGCAGGTTCACTTTGAATGTTTATGCTCTAATTGGGCCTTATTGGTTCCTGGGGGAAAGCATTTGTGTGTCTCCAACACCTTTAATTGGTAGAATTCCTTAGAGTTTTGGACCTCATTGTTCCAGAGCCTTGCATATAGGTGATAACAGCACCCTCAGGTGTCAGAAACTTAACCAAGTCAAAACTAACATCATTAAAGAGTTACACAGTAGAGACAACATAGTCCCAGTGACATCAGTCACAGAGCACAGGTTGAGTTTTGCTGATGTAATATGCTCTCTGAGAATCATTCAGAGGTGAAATACGTTGTTTTTGTCTGTCATTTAGCAGACGCTCTTATCCAGAGTGACTTACAAGAACAATTAGGGTTAAGTGCCTTGCTCAAGGGCACATCGACAGATTTTTCACCTAGTCGGCTCCGGGATTTGAAACAGCAATCTTTCTCTTACTGGCCCTACATTTAAACAGCTAGGCTACCTGGCACAGGATTTTGAGAGTTTGTTTTGATTAATCTTGTATTTATTGTATGGCTTCTTTGCAAATGAGACCCAAGCTTGATGTCGTCATTGTATGGGACCAAATACTTGTGTGTATTAAAGTATTAAAAACATAAGTGAATTTGTCCTTATACTTTTGCTTCCCTAAAATGGGATGACTATGTACAAAAAGTGATGTAATTTCTAAATGGTTCAACTGATATGAATTTGGGTGATCATTCCCTCAAATTAAAGCTGCCAACCTCATAGTCATTGTCTGATTTCATATCCAAACTTTTGAAGTGTAGAGTCGAAAGAAGAAAATATGTGTCACGTTGGCATGAAGGATCGGGAGACAGATGCAGGAATGCGTAATAGGGTTTTTTATTTTACCCAAATTACGGTGTGCCGTGTAAGGGCACGGGGACAAAGACCAAATAAACATGTAACAAAAACACAGGGTGTCCATCAGAGAGATATGTAACCCATTTCAACTAAATGCCTTCATGATGAGACCATTTAACCTATGCAGAAAGCAGGTAAAGGTCTTGTAAAAACTACTTGTCATTAAATCCGGAAAAACTACGTACAATGTAAAGAACTGTTGATCACTAAATCCAGCTTGAAGGACCAGTAATAACATTGTAGGTAATGATCACTAATTACTTCATGTTACTTTGACAAGTTTCAGCTATATGTTCTACTGTATTACTATTTTTTATGTTGGAGTTGCCAATACCGCCCTATTTAGTGATCAACAGTTTTTTTTACATGCTCTGTCATTTAGCAACCAATAGTTTTTACATGGTCTTTCGAGACGGATTTAGTGACCAACAGTTTTTACATGGTCCTTCGTATTATCGTGTGATTCTGATCTGCTATAGTTGAGATGTTGAAGTACCCAGAAGAGGAGTTGTTTCCGCACCCCAGGATGCAGATTAGTTATCTTGCATCCCTAAGACGTATGGGGCTGCTGTCACCACCCAACACCGCCACAAGAAGCCATCATGCACCTGAGGAAGATGAGTTGCCTACACACCTCTCTCATCTAAGAGACTACCAGCTCTGCTCCAGGCCTCTTTAGTGGTCAGGAAGTGACGTACTCTAGGCCCGCCTGGCCTGAGTCAACACTGCTGGAGCACCGGTACCAATGCTACTCCCCTGACTGCCACAGCTCTAGGCCTCCCCGGCTAGAGCAATCATCACCACCACCGGAGCACCATCACTGCTGGTCCTCCCTGAGTTGGCCAAGCTACTCCCCTGAGAGACACTACTCCTGAACCTCCCAGCCTGTGTGTTCACCACTTCCACGGGACCATTGGGACCCCACTACGTCCAGAGGTGGCCCAGGTATTTAGCAGAAATTCGTCCCCTGCTGGAGTCGTGTCTGCCAAAAAGTTGGATGTGCCACCTCCCCCCGAGGTGATCCAGCCCCTCTCAGAAGTCACACCTGATGTCTCCCCTGACCTAGTTGTCTGGTTACCGAGTTACTGTCCCACACGGTAGGGTTAGAGTTACAGTTTCGGGCCTACCTGGCAGGTGTAAAGTGACCAGGCTTTGAGTGTCCTGCTCCTCAAGTAGATCCAGTGTATCCTGCCTCCATGGTAGGTTTAGAGTTCCCTTCCCTTGTTATTTATTTATTTTCATTTAACTTTTATTTAACTAGGCAAATCAGTTAAGAACAAATTCTTATTTACAATGACTGCCTAGGAACAGTGGGTTATCTGCCTTGTTCAGGGGCAGAACTACCTCCGAAGAACTCTGCCACCCAGGAACCCGAAACCTTCTCATTCCATGATCCCATCTGAGTCTTCCAGAGCCCATGCAATTGTGCCATGCTCCTCTCCCGTGTATCGAATGTCAAAGGTGGATCCAAGAAGGGCTCTGCCTATACTGTGGAGGGAAAGATCATCTACGCAGCCATTTCCCTGTTCGCTCCCCACAGAGAAATGAGAAGTGTCCCTCCGCTGCCATGCAGGTAGGCGTGTCCTTATTTCTAAATATCTCCCAGAAGCAATTGTCCATCCCAGTATTGATAACCATGAAGGGGGTTACTAAGTATGTAGAGGGATTGATAGATTCGGGAGCAGCAGGTAGTTTTATTAATCACCAGTTAGTACAAGAGCTTGAAATTGATCTAACACTTGTCACCCCTCCCTTACGGATAAACAACCTGGACGGGCAGCCATTGGGCACGGGCTTCATTAAGCACCTGGCACAGCGTCACTGTCCAGATTGGAGTCTTCCACACTAAACCATTCAACTCACGGAACTCTCATTCCCCAAACAGTCACTCATCCTTGGACACCCCTGGTTTGTCGTCATGACCCTGCCATCTCGTGGCGACAAGGTGAACTACTGTCCTGGTCTTCTACCTGCTTCACCAGTTGTCTCAGCCTACCCTGCAGAGCCACCACCATTGAGGAATCTGCCTCTGCAGTGCCATCCGCCATACCGTCTGAATATGCCCAGTACAGCAATGTCTTCAGCAAAATCAAGGCCTCCATTCTGCCACCACATCGCCCAGGGGACTGTGCTATTGACTTACTCCCTGGAGTGTCCCCACCGAAGGGTCGTGTCTACCCGCTATCAATCCTGGAAAATGAGGCAATGGAGATCTACATTGATGAAACACTCAAACGGTTTCATTCGACCTTCCCGGCTGCGTCCAGCTTCTTCTTCGTTGGAAAAAAGGACAGTGGTCTCAGACCATGTATTGATTAACGTTCCCTGAATGACACAACGGTCAAGAACCGTTCCCTCTTCCTCTGGTCACAGCGACCCTTGAACAAGTGGGCCCCAAAAGGCATCTATACAATACTAGACCTGCAAAGTGCATATAACCTTGTCCGTATACGTGAAAGCGAAGAATGGAATATGGCCTTTATCACCGCACAAGGGCACTACGAAAACCTGTTCATGCCCTATGGCCTTACGAACGCCCCCGCCATCTTCCAATCGTTAAATGAACAAGGTTTTCCAGGATATGGAAATACGGTCACTCTACATTTCCACCCCTGACGTGGAAATGTGGTACCCTAGGACGGAGACGGACTGTTGGAAGAACAGACATTTCTCAGCCTTGATGTACAGGTCATGCTCTAATAGTCGACCAAGCACCCTGCGCACCAGGGACACATGTTCGGCGCGTGTAGCTGAGTATATCAGAATGTCATCGATATACACCGCTAGACCCTGCCCATGCAGGTCCCGGAAAATCTCGTCAACAAAGACCTGGAAGACCGATGGAGCATTCATCAACCCATACGGCATGACGAGGTACTCATAGTGCCCTGAGGTAGTACTAAATGCCGTCTTCCACTCATCCCCCTCTCGGATACGCACCAGGTTGTAAGTGATCCTGAGATCCAATTTTGTGAAGAAGCGCGCCCCCTGCATTGACTCGATCACACTGGTGATGAGAGGCAGCGGGTAGCTGTACCTCACAGTGATCTGATTGATCCCTCGATAGTCAATACACGGGCGCAGACCCCCATCCTTCTTCTTCACAAAAAATAAACTTGAGGAGGCAGGTGAAGTGGAGGGACCGAATGTATCACTGACCCAAGGATTCAGAGACATATGTTTCCATAGCCACCGTCTCCTCCTGTGACAGAGGATACACTTAACTCCTGGGAAGTGCTGCGTCTACCAGGAGATTTATCGCACAATCCCCCGTCGATAAGGTGGTAATTTAGTCGCCCTGTTCTTACAGAAGGCGAAAGCCAAATTGGAATATTCTGAGGGGATGCGCACAGTGGAGACCTGGTCTGGACTTTCCACCGTAGTCGCACTGATGGAAACCCCCACAAACCTCCCTGAGCACTCTCGTGACACCCCCTTGAGAGCCCTCGCCACGAAATAGTGGGGTCATGACAGGCTAACCAGGGTAGGCCCAGGACTGGAAACACAGGAGAATCAGTAAGGAAGAGACTGATTCTCTCCTTGTGACCCTCCTGCGTAACCATGCTTAGTGGAGCGGTGGCGTCCCTATTCAGCCCTGACCCTTATGGTCGACTATCTAGGGCATGCACAGGGATGGAAATATCTACAGGAACCTGGGGCCTGCTGTAGTGGGGCTGGTGGAGGCGCTGGACGACCTCTCCCAACGATCCATCTTCTGCAGCACGCGATCCATGGCGGTGCCCAGATGTTGCAATATGGTCTCGTGCTGCTGGACACGCTCCTCTATTGCCACAGGGAGGGCGCCTGCTCCTGCTGACTCCATTCTTTGGGTGAGTTATTCTGTAATGGTGGTTTGTGTGTAGCTGGTGTAGAGGAGTCAGGCGCAGGACAGCAGATATTAGTAAATAAACCTATTTTACTCAAAATAGACAAATACAATACAATATAGCGATCCCACATAAACGGACCGATTTACATAAAAACAATCACTCACAAACAAACATGGGGGAACAGAGGGTTATATAATGAACAAGTAATTGGGGGATTGAAACCAGGTGTGTAAGACAAAGACAAAACAAATGGAAAATGAAAATTGGATCGGCGATGGCTAGAATGCCGGTGACGTCGACCGCCGAACACCGCCCGAACAAGGAGAGGGACCGACTTCGGTAGAAGTCGTGAGAGACAGATAGCACTTTCTGATACCGCATTATATTTTTTCTGATCAACTGGCTTGTTCCTGTGTCAGGAAACAAATACCATATTAATCAGATAAAATACTTGGCCGTTACAACAGATCAAATTTGTAGTTTCTGCACTTTGCCTTTGTAGGGCAGCATCAACTTATGCCATTTCAACTTCCCTAAAGTCAACTTTTCTACACACTGACTAGCTGACATATGGCGTGTCGTCACGTCTCCGGAAGTTGTGGAATATGTTCCAAACTGAGCACTGACATCACCCACAACAGTCTTACACAGTTATCCTATTTCCCATGTAAAACAGCCTTTGAGTGACGAAAACAACGACATACTATATTTTCCCCATTAAAGTGCTCAGTTGAGAAAATGTACTTTAAAGTTTTTTAAATTTAACGGGTCCGGGAGCGTTGTCATCATCTGACACAAATTAGCATAACGCAACGGACATAAATATTACTAGAAAATATTCCTATTCATGAAATCACAAGTGAAATATATTGAAACACAGCTTAGCCTTTTGTTAATCACCCTGTCGTCTCAGATTTTGAAAATATGCTTTACAGCCAAAGCAAGACAGGCAATTTGTGTAAGTTTATCGATAGCCTAGCATAGCATTATGCCTAGCTAGGAGCAGGCAACCTGGTCACGAAAATCAGAAAAGCAATCAAATTAAATCGTTTACCTTTGATGAGCTTCGGATGTTTTCACTCACGAGACTCCCAGTTAGATAGCCAATGTTCCTTTTTTCAAAAAATATAATTTTTGTAGGCGAAATAGCTCCGTTTGTTCTTCACGTTTGGCAGAGAAATCGACCGGAAATTGGGTCACGACAACTCTGAAAATATTCCAAAATAGCTCCATAATATCGACAGAAATATGGCAAACGTTTTTTGTAATCAATCCTCAAGGTATTTTTCAAATATCTATTCGATAATATATCCACCGGGACAATTGGCTTTTCAGTAGGACCGAGAGGAAAAATGGCTACCTCTGTATTTTACGCAAAAATCACTCTGAGAGCCATCATGTGACCACTTACGCAATGTAAGTGTTAAACACCTCCCTCTAGTGGCTCATTTGTGACACGTCTTCATCAAGTGGAGTAAAGTTTAAATGTACAATACTGCATGATATCACATAACGTCCAGGTATATCTCAATGGTGTTTTGTGTAAGTAGTTGAGGGTACAATGCAAGAATATGCAATTAAGGGTCACACTTTATTATGTTAAGTAATAAACCATTTGTAAGGAATTTACAGTTTGTTCACTATATATGAATCATTACTCCCACATTTGTAAACGTTTTGTCAGTTAGGGATTCTCACATGTATAAATAACTACAATATGCTTTAATGATTAAGCACAACAGTGGTGGAGACCGCAGCAGACACTACCATTACTCTCACTACATCACTGCTGCCAGGTCAGGGGTCATGCAAGAGCAGCTCTCTCAGATGCTGTGGAGTCTGAATTAATATAGAGATTGGTATCACTTTATAATAACACTTTGCAATAAAGAATGTATAATGGATTAGTAAATAGTTTATTCATCATTCATGTACTATTACTCCCACATTTGTTGTAGTAAGCTGGTTATTCACACATTTATTAACACCTTTTATACTGTGTAATGATGATATATATAAGATAATTCATTAATCATCTTATGAATTAACTTAACTATTAACTATTTACTAATCATTAGTACAGTCGTGTTGCAGTCCCTAATCTAAAGTGAAGACTTTACATACTTTATAATACCTTATAAATGTTTGAACAGTGACCAGTGTAATTTATCACATAAAGATGTACATGCTATTGGTAGACATTCCAGCAGTACCTGATGCTCCTTAAGATCTCAAAATGACCTGGAACATATCAATGGTTAAACAATAAGCACACAACACAGAGGATGTTAAAGGAAATATATTGAACATTTTATTCCAAAACAGTCACACTGTTGTAGTAGTGTGCTGAAGGAAGTAACGTGTTTGTCTGAAAATGATGACATTCTTGTTTGTTGGCAGTGAATACCAAAACCAAAGTGTGGATTGCAGTCACTCATTAGAGCAGTTCATAGACTGCTTACAGGGTAATATAACCAATATCTAAATACATAATTTAACTGAACATTACGTTTAAAGGGATACTACCTTTAATACACCACAAGTGAAGGTGTCCACATACTTATGACTTCTTCAAATGGGGGGACTAGATACATCATTTGTTTTTTTTCCTAAACGGTAAAACATATGTGGGAAAATATCCTCAAACAAAAGGTGACATTTTATAATGTCGCCTCATGAAACATTAGATTTCATATTCAAAATGCTGGAGTGAAGAGGCCAGTTGAAAAACAGTTTTACTGCAGAGTTTTACACCCACTGGGCCAACACTGGTTGAATCAACGTTGTTGTATTTTTAACCAACATGGATTAGACATTGAATTGATGTCTGTGCCCAGTGGGCAGGGATTGCTTTCAGTATGTGCTGTGGCCATAGGATGGTGGTATACTTCACAATCTGTGACTGAGAGGAACAATATGGATTAGACATTGAATTGATGTCTGTGCCCAGTGTCTGTGCCCATTGCTTTCAGTATGTGCTGTGGCCATAGGATGGTGGTATACTTCACAATCTGTGACTGAGAGGAACAACATGGATTAGACATTGAATTGATGTCTGTGCCCAGTGGGCAGGGATTGCTTTCAGTATGTGCTGTGGCCATAGGATGGTGGTATACTTCACAATCTGTGACTGAGAGAAACAACTTTACTCATTCATACATGAAAGACACGTTTGTCTGTTCTATTAAGTAAATGTGTATCTGAACTGTATGTATTTGGTGAAAGTGTGCCTCTGCCAAACTGAGAAGAGACCGTCTGTATAAATAATACCAAAGCCTTTTCATTACAGGAGACACCCTGAATGCGGTGCCTTCAGAAAGTATTCATACCCCTTGACTTATTACAGCCTGAATTCAAAATGTTAAAAAAACAAAACAACACCACATCACTAGAAAGTAAAAACATGTTTTTAAACATTTTTTACAAACTTATTGCAAATTAAATACAGAAATATCTCATTTACATAATATCTCATATACATCCCATTTTAAATGACATGCAGCTTATAAAGGCTTCATAATGCCTTTATAAATACTACATAAATGTGTCACAAATCATCTATAGAGTATGTCATCATCTATAAAGGGTTCATAACTGTGTGACATAGCCATTAACGTCAAATGTTACATAACTCACTAGGTCAAATATGACATAAGCCTGTGCATTATAAAGGGCTGCATAGTCAACGTTTAATAAATACGGACTGATGTCAATTTTTAACAAATTATGTTAATTGCGTATGTATGTATTAAATGAATGTATTTTCAGGTGGTGTTGGTTGTCTTACATTTCAGTTCATCCAGGCTTACAACATGTTTTTATACATTTTTAAATAATATGACAAAGTGCAGTTTTTATGACTATTCTACGTATAATTTTATATGCAACCTTAATACTGAAGGGTCATGAAAAGTGGTTAAACCAATGTATGTTGCCTATTACAATGTATTGTCAACAATTCAATCATATTTTTTCACAATTTTTTTTTAAATAAAAAAAACCTAAATGTACCTATTCTTATTCCACCGTATTTTTTACTGACATATCAACCACGTGGTTAAGCACATTTTTTGACAATTCTTGTTTTTCAGCTCTTTGAATGTGCAAAGTTAGAGTCTCAAAACCCTGAACTTCAGCACCCAAAAACTATACAAATTACGTTAATTGATGCTGGAGGGCTGGGGGAGTTGACCAATCAGGTTTAAGGTTTGTTTCATATCCACTTCTAAATCTATTGGCTGAACATGTTGTCATGACGTTGGCCTGGGAGATTTATGACAGTCATAAATACCTCTTCCCCCCTTTTTCCTCTCTCTACCCTACTAAGGTTACATTTGCAAAACCCTTGGTTAACATAGAGATTCTGGGAACATCAGAAGGTGGGGGGAAATTAACTATATTCTGGTAATCCGACCAATTGAACATATGCGGTGGTACTTAATGAATATGATGTCAGTTCAGTTTTCATCTGAGACATTCTCATCAATGATAAGATGACATAAACTCTACAGTGGAAAGTCTACACATCAGAGTTATTCACATGGAATTGTTGTTCAATTTAATTGTTTGAATATGAAATTATTTGTGATGGGATGAAATGTGATTTTAGCTTCTAAAATGTGAAATTTGGATTTTCATAAGATAGGGCTGCTCAATCAGTGGCCCTCCCCTGTGAAGGGACAAGGACTATAAAACTTTTCAAACACATCCTCCTCTCCCTTCCTATATAAGCCCGTGACGACAACATAACTATCTGTTCCGGGGATATGAGGATGACGATCCTATGTCAGAATGGTTCAGATAAAACTACAGAACGAAGCCAACATCAGCATGAGCTTCGGTTGCAAATGGTATGAACTTTGAACTCTTATTCACGACAGAAGTGATACCTCCTAGCTGTTGAGTTAGCGACCGCAGCTGCAAACGCAGGTTAGGAACAGACAGAGTATCCCATCTACCACACAACGACGTTACTACAACTTATTCAAGTGACCACCAGAGACATTCTTCAAAGGACAGAGGACTCGGTTTGGCAACACGGTCTTCCATCTACCACCAACCTGCTGAAGCGCAGCTCAGAGTAAATATTTATTGCATTTTCCTTTTCCAAATGGGCGGTCATTTAGAATGCATAAGATACTGTATTTACGATAGCACAGCTACGCCTTTGTTCCTGCCTTCCCACTCTCTCAAACCCCGCCCCTTTTCCTTTGTGTAACAAGCTGTCATATCTGTTCCGCCCGCTAGGGACGTTTTCCTATGACGTAAATAATTATCCAGGTATAATTAATTATTTGTGTATGTGAATTCTGTGTGATTAGTTAGGTATTTAGTAAATAAATAATTTAACCCAATGTTGTATTGCTGATTTATCTTTTTAGCCAGGGTTCTTGCAGATAACCAAGAATTTACAACTTTCAGATTATGAGACTGAAGTAAAATGAAGATTAATGTTGACTGCTATTGATGTAAAATATTGCTAAATCTTTAAGAGTTTATTCGGAAGATAACAGCTCTATAAATATTATTTTGTGGTGCCCCGACTCGCTATTTAATTACATTTACATGATTAGCTCAATCAGGTGATATTAATTGCGGATAAATTATTTTATAGAATAGCATGTCATATCAATTAATCCGGCATAGCCAAAGACACGACAATTTTCTACCAGCCGGTTGAGAACAGGATTCAATAAAGGGTAGAGCCTTCAAAAATGGTTCCATATAGCACCAAAAAGGGATCCGCTATGGTTACAAGGAACCCTTATTTGGTACCATATAGAACCATTGGTTTCCAGCTGATCTCATACTACTGTGTCTGTCATACTACTGTACAGTAGGTGGTGCTATGCACATTTTCAGTTACAGTGGGGCAAAAAAGTATTTAGTCAGCCATCAATTGTGCAAGTTCTCCCACTTAAAAAGATGAGAGAGGCCTGTAATTTTCATCATAGGTACACTTCAACTATGACAGACAAAATGAAAAAAACAAATCCAGAAAATCACATTGTAGGATTTGTAATGAATTTATTTGCAAATTATGGTGGAAAATAAGTATTTGGTCAATAACAAAAGTTGATCTCAATACTTTGTTATATACCCTTTGTTGGCAATGACAGAGGTCAAACGTTTTCTGTAAGTCTTCACAAGGTTTTCACACACTGTTGCTGGTATTTTGACCCATTCCTCCATGCAGATCTCCTCTAGAGCAGTGATGTGATGATTTCAAAAAAGCTTTACGGCAAAAGCACACCATGTGATTACCTGAGTACAGCGCTTAGCCATGCTGTCAATGAACTTCTGGGCCACATCCTGACTGATGGCAGCACATTCTTGTTTAATCAATGCTTGGAGTTTGTCAGAATTTGTGGGGTTTTGTTTGTCCACCCGCCTCTTGAGGATTGACCACAAGTTCTCAATGGGATTAAGATCTGGGGATTTTCCTGGCCATGGACCCAAAATATTGATGTTTTGTTCCCTTTGTTATCATTTTGCCTTATGGCAAGGTGCTCCATCATGCTGGAAAAGGCCTTGTTTGTCACCAAACTGTTCCTGGATGGTTGGGAGAAGTTGCTCTCAGAGGATGTGTTGGTACCATTCTTTATTCATGGCTGTGTTCTTAGGCAAAATTGTGAGTGAGCCCACTCCCTTGGCTGAGAAGCAACCCCACACATGAATGGTCTCAGGATGGTTTAATGTTGGCATGACACAGGACTGATGGTAGCGCTCACCTTGTCTTCTCCGGACTTTTTTCTGGATGCCCCACACAATCAGAAAGGGGACTTATCAGAGAAAATAACTTTACCCCAGTCCTCAGCAGTCCAATCCCTGTACCGTTTGCAGAATATAAGTCTGTCCCTGATGTTTTTCCTGGAGAGAAGTGGCTTCTTTGCTGCCCTTCTTGATACCAGGCCATCCCCAAAAGTATTTGCCTCACTGTGCATGCAGATACACACACACCTGCCTGCTGCCATTCCTTAGCAAGCTATGTACTGGTGGTGCCCCAATCCCGCAGCTGAATCAACTTTAGGAGACGGTCTTGGCGCAAGCTGGACTTTCGTGGGCGCCCTTTCGTGGCGCCTTCTTCACAACAATTGAACCGCTCTCCTGGAAGTTCTTGATGATCTGATAAATGGTTGATTTAGGTGTAATCTTACTGGCAGCAACATCCATGCCTGTGAAGCCCTGTGAAACCCTACAGAACGGCATAGGCAAGATGCTGTAGATGGTATCGAGTACAGTATATACATATGAGATGAGTAATGTAGGGTATGTAAGCATGTAAAAGTGGCATTCTTTAAAGTGGCTAGTGATACATGTATTACATAACGATGGCAATATGCAGTAGATGGTATCAAGTACAGTATATACATATTGTAACACTACAGAGGCGGATGCAAGATGCAAGCAACGATGGTTTAATGAATACAGGTTACAGCAGCAACAGGACAGACAGACTGTACTCAGACGGAATCCGACCCAGGGACTAGGGCGCATCCTCCTATGTGAGCGTGCTGAGAAACCCAGGGGAGAGTGTCCGGATGGGTAGGAAGGAGCACAGCAGATAATCCACACAAGGGCGGCGAGAGATGAGTACGGACACACGACACAACCTCAGGGAAGTAACAACGATCTGACAACAAGAAACACTGGTTACAGAACATATAAAGGGAAGATAAGTGATTCCAGCTGGCGCAGACAATCAGGCCGAGATTGGGAACCACGCCCACACAAACACGGGAGAGAGAGAGAGAGAGAGAGAGAGAAAAGGAAAAGGAGGCAGTGGATTCATGAACCGTGACAATACCCCCCTAGGAACGCGTTTGGCGTTCCCAGGCGAATTTACCTGTCGATTGAAATCATCGATAAGGGAGTGATCCAGAATGTCCCTAGCAGGTACTCAACTTCTCTCCTCCGGGCCGTAACCCTCCCAGTCCACCAGGTACTGGAATCCGCGTCCCCTCCTTCTAGAGTCCAAAATACGATTGACAGAAAAGGTGGGTTCCCCATCAACAAGTCGTGGCGGGGGGGAACCGGGACCGGTGGGTTAATGCGTGCCTGAAACACAGGTTTTATTTTAGACACATGAAAGGTAGGATGAATTCTCCTATACGCCGGAGGAAGCTGGAGCCGGACCGCCACCGGACTAATGATCCTGGTGACTTTGAACGGGCCGATAAATTTGGGGGCAAGCTTGTTCGAAACGGATCGGAGTGGAATGTTCTTAGTAGAAAGCCACACTCTTTGGCCAACGACGTATACCGGAGGCTTCGACCGGTGGCGATCGGCCTTAGTCTTGGTGCGCGCCCCACCCGGAGAAGAGTCTCACGGGCTCTGCTCCATGCGTGACGGCACCTCTGGATGAAAGCGTGAGCGGAGGGAACAGACACCTCGGACTCCGTACTGGGAAAGATAGGTTGCTGGTAACCTAAACTACACTCAAACGGAGAGAGACCCGTGGCTGCCACTGGCAACGAATTGTGAGCGTACTCAATCATAGAGAGTTGTTGACTCCAGGAAGAGGGATTCTTAGAAACCAAACATCGCAACACTCTCTCCAAATCTTGGTTGGCCCTCTCCGCTTGACCGTTGCTCTGGGGATGAAACCCTGAAGACAGGCTGACACTCGCTCCCAGTAACCTACAAAACTCTTGCCAAAACTTGGACACAAATTGGGGCCCCCTGTCAGAAACTACGTCCATCGGCAGACCATGTAAGCGAAAGACGTGATCCACGACAGTTACCGCTGTCTCCTTGGCAGATGGTAATTTAGGCAAGGGAATAAAATGAGCCGCCTTCGAGAACCGGTCCACCACGGTCAAAACAACCGTCTTGCCCTGGGAGGGCGGGAGGGCGGTAACAAAATCTAGCGCGATGTGGGACCAGGGTCTCGAAGGGACCGACAGCGGTTGGAGTAACCCATCTGGGGGTCGATTAGAAGTCTTCCCAGTGGCACAAACCGAGCAAGCCAAGACAAAACTGTGAATGTCACGAGCCATCAGTGGCCACCAAAAGCGTTGCTTAACCAAAAGCTAGTGCGACTGACTCCTGGATGACACGCTACGTTGGAGCAATGCCCCCACCGAATAACATCGGACCGACACCCCTCCGGCACAAACAACCGATTAGGCAGGCAACCGGGCGGAGGCGTTACCCCTTCTAAGGCCGTTTTGACCCTCGATTCAACCTCCCATGTGAGTGTGGAGACCACTAGGGTCCCGGGTAGGATGCACTCGGGAGTGGATGGGCGTTCGGAATGGTCAAAAATGCGAGAAAGGGAATCGGGTTTGACATTCTTGGAACCCGGGCGATACGAGAGAGAGAAGTCAAAACGTCCGACAAAGAGTGCCCACCGCGCCTGCCTGGAGTTGAGTCGCTTGGCGGTTCTGATATATTCCAAATTTTTGTGATCGGTCCAAACTATAAAAGGTACCCCCAACCCTCTAACCAATGGCGCCACTCCTCCAGTGCTAACTTCACTGCCAACAACTCTCTGTTGCCAATGTCGTAGTTGCGTTCCGCAGGTGATAACCGATGGGAAAGGAACGCGCAAGGGTGCATCTTGTCGTCAGAAGAGGAACGTTGGGAAAGTACCGCACCTACCCCCACCTCTGAAGCGTCCACCTCCACCACGAACTGACGCAAGGGATCGGGAGCTATGAGGATGGGAGCCGAAACAAAGCGGCTCTTGAGTTTGACGAATGCAGCCTCGGCTGTATCGGACCACCTGAACGTCACTCTGGGGAGGTTAAGGCGGTAAGAGGAGCGACTATCTGGCTAAAGTTGCGAACGAAACGCCGGTAGAAATTGGCGAATCCCAGAAACCTCTGTAGGGCCTTACGGGAATCTGGGCTTGGCCAATCCACCACAGCCTTAACCTTGTCAGGATCCATGCGAATACCTTCAGTCGAGACGATGTAACCTAGGAATGGAACGGATTGTGCATGAAAAATGCGTTTCTCCGCCTTGACAAAAAGTCCATTCTCCAACAACCTCTGAAGCACTCGTCTGACGTGCTGAACGTGTTCCTGGAGAGAAGAAGAAAAAATCAGTATGTCATCCAGGTAAACATATATGAACTGATCAATCATATCTCTCAGCACGTCATTTACGAGTGCCTGGAAAACCGCTGGGGAGTTGGATAGCCCAAAAGGCATGACCAAATATTCGAAGTGCCCTCTGGGGGTGTTAAACGCGGTCTTCCATTCGTCCCCCCCCCTTATGCGAACCAAATGATATGCATTACGTAAATCCAACTTAGTGAACACGGATGCTCCCTGTAACCTTTCAAAGGCTGAGGACGTCAACGGTAAGGGATAGGTATTTTCACTGTGATGTTATTCAACCCACGGTAATCAATGCAAGGACGCAGAGATCCGTCCTTCTTCTCCACAAAGAAGAACCCCGCCCCGCTGGAGAAGAGGAAGGACGAATGAATCCAGATGCCAGAGAACCAGAGATGTATCTCTCCATAGCCTCCCTCTCAGGAACAGAGAGTGAATATAACTTGCCTTTAGGCGGAGACTCACCTGGCAATAATTCTATTGCACAGTCATAGGGACGATGCGGAGGAAGAGAAGCAGCACGGGACTTACTGAACACCTCCTTCAGGTCGAGGTATTCAACGGGCACGTTAGACAAATCCACCGCCTCCTCTAGAAACACAGAATCAGACACAGACGAACAAGCAGACACTAAACAGGACTCAAGACATTTGTTACTCCACATGGATATAGAATTATGACCCCAGTCAACTCTGGGGTTGTGTTGGGTGAGCCAAGGGTGGCCGAGAACTAATGGTGCAAGGGGTGAGTCCATGAGTAGAAATGATAGTGTCTCAGTGTGATTGCCAGAAGTGATGAGTGTGATAGGTTCAGTGGTGTGAGAAATGTTGGGTAGTTCTTGACCATTGAGAGCGTTGACGGATATCTTGTGCGTGAGTGAGGTGATAGGAATCTGGAGTTTGTGAGCGAGCTTGAAGTCCATGAAATTACCCTCTGCTCCTGAGTCCAGTAAGGCTTGGGTGTCGTGCGTGTGGTTGGCCCATCTTAGTCTTACCGGGAGGAGAGTAGATGATGAGGTCTTCTCTGTGGTGACACCACCCGATAGTAGCCTCATTCTTACTACCGGGCCTAATCTTTTACCGGGCAGGAGTGGATAAAGTGGCCCGCTCTACCACAGTAGAGACAGAGTCCTTGGGATCTCCGCCTCTCCCTCTCTTCCCGGGAGAGGTGAGCTCTGCAATAGTCAGGATCACCTGAATAACCCTCTGGTGTCGGTAGCCGTGGCTCTAGCTGGGAATCCGGCTCTGGCGGGGCGGGTTGAACTGCCGGTGTAGGTGGCGCAGCGAGACCCCTCAGATGTTGTAATTGTTGGGTCAGCTGGGATACCTGCGTCGCAATGGCTTGTACTTCCCGACCTGTGCTGGAGATGTTCTCCTCTTGTTGATCCATTCTCGTGATACTACGGGAAATGAATTCGGTCAGACTCGTTGAACTCGCTGCATCCATGGTCTGGTCAGATCGTTCTGTAACACTACAGAGGCGGATGCAAGATGCAAGCAACGATGGTTTAATGAATACAGGTTACAGCAGCAACAGGACAGACAGACTGTACTCAGACGGAATCCGACCCAGGGACTAGGGCGCATCCTCCTATGTGAGCGTGCTGAGAAACCCAGGGGAGAGTGTCCGGATGGGTAGGAAGGAGCACAGCAGATAATCCACACAAGGGCGGCGAGAGATGAGTACGGACACACGACAAAACCTCAGGGAAGTAACAACGATCTGACAACAAGAAACACTGGTTACAGAACATATAAAGGGAAGATAAGTGATTCCAGCTGGCGCAGACAATCAGGCCGAGATTGGGAACCACGCCCACACAAACACGGGAGAGAGAGAGAGAGAGAGAGAGAGAGAAAAGGAAAAGGAGGCAGTGGATTCATGAACCGTGACACATATGAGATGAGTAATGTAGGGTATGTAAACATATAAAAGTGGCTAGTGATACATGTATTACATAAAGATGGCAAGATGCATTAGATGGTATAGAGTACAGTATATAGAGTACATATGAGATGAGTAATGTATGGTATGTAAACATTAGTGCCATTGTTTAAAGTGGCTAGTGATACATTTTTAACATGCATTTTTCCATTATTAAAGTGGCTGGAGTTGAGTCAGTATGTTTGCAGCAGCCACTCAATGGTAGTGGTGGCTGTTTAACATTCTGGTGGCCTTGAAATAGAAGCTGTTTTTCAGTCTCTCCGTCCCTGCTTTGATGCACCTGTACTGACCTCGCCTTCTGGATGATAGCGGAGTGAACAGGCAGTGGCTGTTGTCCTTGATGATCTTTATGGCCTTCCTGTGACATTGGGTGGTGTAGGTGTCCTGAAGGGCATGTATTTTGCCCCCAGTGATGCGTTGTGCAGACCTCACTACCATCTCGAGAGCCTTACGGTTGTGGGCGGAGCAGTTGCCATACCAGGCGGTGATACAGCCCAACAGGATGCTCTTGATTGTGCATCTGTAAAAGTTTGTGAGTGCTTTTCGTGACAAGCTGAATTTCTTCAGCCTCCTGAGGTTGAAAAGGCGCTGCTGCGCCTTCTTCACCATGCTGTCTGTGTGGGTTGACCAATTCAGTTTGTCTGTGATGTGTACGCAGAGTAACTTAAAACTTACGACCCTCTCAACTACTGTCCCGTCAATGTGGATAGGGGGTGCTCCCTCTGCTGTTTCCTGAAGTCCACGATCATCTCCTTTGTTTTGTTGACATTGAGTGTGAGGTTATTTTCTTGACACCACACTCCGAGGGCCCTCACCTCCTCCCTGTAGGCTGTCTCATCTTTGTTGGTAATCAAGTCTACCAATGTAGTGTCGTCTGCAGACTTGATGATTGAGTTGGAGGCGTGCATGGCTACGCAGTTGTGGGTGAACAGGGAGTACAGGAGAGGGATCAAAACGCTCCCTAGTGTTGACGATCAGCGGGGTGGAGATGTTGTTACCTACCCTCACCACCTAGGCGCGGCCCGTCAGGAAGTCCAGGACCCAGTTGCACCGGGCGGGGTTGAGACCAAGGGTCTCGAGTTTGGAGGGTACTATGGTGTTAAATGCTGAGCTGTAGTCGATGAACAGCATTCTTACATAGGTATTCTTCTTGTCAAGATGGTTTAGGGCAGTGTGCAGTGTGGTAAGAAGGGTGTTCGGTAGGGTTGAGGTGATATGGTTCTTGACTAGTCTCTCAAAGCGCTTCATGATGATGGAAGTGAGTGCTACGGGGCGGTAGTCGTTTAGCTCAGTTACCTTAGCTGTCTTGGGAACAGGAACAATTGTGGCCCTCTTGAAGCATGTGGGAACAGCAGACTGGGATAAGGATTGATTGAATATGTCCGTAAACACACCAGCCAGCTGGTCTGCGCATGCTCTGAGGATGCGGCTGGGGATGCCGTCTTGGCCTGCAGCCTTGCGAGAGTTAACAAGTTTAAAAGTTTTACTCACGTCGGATGCAGTGAAGGAGAGGCCGCAGGTTTTGGGAACTGCCCGTGTCAGTGGCACTGTATTGTCCTTAACGCGAGCAAAGAAGTTGTTTAGTCTGTCTGGGAGCAAGACATCCTGGTCCGCGACGGGGCTAGTTTTCTTTTTGTAATCCGTGATTGACTGTAGACCCTGCCACATACCTCTTGTGTCTGAGCCGTTGAATTGCAACTCTACTTTGTCTCTATACTGATGCTTAGCTTGTTTGATTGCCTTGCGGAGGGAAGAGCTACACTGTTTGTATTCGGTCCAGAACATACTTGGCCTACTGGAAAGGCAGGGGACTATAAACCTGGCCCTACCGGGAAGGAAGGGAACCAGGAAGGAGGGGAACTCTCACCCTACGAGGAAGGAAGGGAACTCTGACCTTACCAGAAAGGAGGGGAACTCTGACCCAACAGGGAAGGAATTTAACTCTGACCCTATCATTGATGCAGGATACATTTGACTTACTTGATGGGCAGGACACTCAAATCCTGCTCACTTTACACCTGCCAGGTAGACCCACAACTGTAACTCTATGCCTACCGGGTGAGACGGGAACTCCAACCCTACCAGAAAGGAAAAGAACTGGACAACAAGGTCAGGGGACACATCAGGGGTGACTTCTGGTGGGTCACCTCGCTTGGTGGGGAGGTGGCTCTCCTGACATTCTGGCAGACACGACGTAGATTCCAGCCGGGGGGCCCAGAGCAACGAAGATCTGTTAAATAGCTGTGGCCCCAGTGGTCCCATGGAGGTGGTGAACACTCCGGACAGGTGGTCCTGGAGTAGTGTCTCTCAGGGGAGTAGACTGGCGACTCGTGGAGTACCAGCTCTGATGACGCTCCCGTGGCGGAGATGATGGGAGGCCTGGAGCTGTGGTGGTCATTAACTCTGGCTAGAAGGACAACAACGTGAAAACAGTTGGCTGGTATGCCCTCACCCGTCTGAGCGGTCTGCTGTGAATTCCCTCACACTATATATGCTTACAACTGATGGGTCTGGTTCTGTCCTCTATAGTGCTGTCCTGTTAGAACATGATGTTGAGGCCCATCGCTGTACACTTGATAGTCACCACACTGTTGTTTCCATTTGAGGATGTTTGTATGATTTTGTTAATCCGAATGACTTAGAATCTAGTTGTTCTGGTTCTATAAGGCAAAAATAATCACAAATGTAAATAGTATTAGTTCAATCAAATATGCCGAATGCTGTCAAGTACTTACTCCCAAGCCCTTAACCAACAATGCGGTTCAAGAAATAGAGTTAAGAAAATAATTACAAAAAAAATTAAAAAAATAATAATATTTACAAAATAAACTAAAGTAAAAAATATTTTTAAAAGTAACACAATGAAGTTACATAAGAATAACCAGGCTACATACAGGGGTTACCGGTAGAGGTACATTGACTATGCATAGATAATAAACAGAGTAGAAGCAGTGTAAAAACAGTGGGGGGGTCACTGTAAATAGTCTGGGTGGCCATTTAATGAATTGTTCAGCAGTTTTATGGCTTGGGAGTAGAACTTGTTAAGGATCCTTTTGGAACTTGACTTGGGGCTCCGGTACCGCTTGCTGTGTGGTAGCAGAGAGAACAGTCTATGACCTGGGTGTCTGTAGTCTTTGACAATGTTTTGGGGCTTCATCTGACATGACCTAGTATATACAGTAGGTCCTGGATTGCAGGAAGCTTGGCCCCAGTGATGTACTGGGCCTGATACATTACCCTCTGTAGCTTCTTATGGTCGGAAGGCGAGCAGTTGCCATACCAGGAGGTGATGATAAGGGTCATAGCTATGCAATATACGTATATGTAAATAAATAAAGAGCAAATGGCATTACACTTACAACATGACTATAAAGGGATATAAACACAGCATCAATATAAATATGAAGTAACAAATTCACCTCTTAGAGAGAGAGAGAAACAAATGACTTGGATAGAAAGTTGGTCAAGATTTATGGCACCCTCTCTCTCTAGCCTTGTGTGAGAATCTGCCAGGCTGAGATCTTATCAGGGTCATAAATTACCCTGCGTGTGAGCAAGCTCCAAGAACCGTCTGGGGTGACTCTGTGATGACTAGAAGCTCACCCATAGCAGCGCAATAAAACACTGTGGTAAGGTGTGTATGCATAAGACTATGTTTACCATTACAGCAAGAGTGACGGAAAAGCATCCAACACGTTCTCAGCATATATGGGAATTAAGAGAACTTTGGCAGTATGCCGGTTGGACGTATTGCCAAATTCTCTAAAACGACGTCGGAGGCAGCGTATGCTAGAGAAATTAACATTACATTCTCTGTCAACAGCTCTGGTGTATTTGTAACAGTTCTGCTTCCATCCTTCACCTCGCCCCTACCTGGGCTAGAACCATGGACCATCTGCACACATCGACAACAGCCACCCTCAACACCGTTACCCATTGCTCCACAAAAAGCCACAGCCGTTGCAGAGCAAGGGGAACAACTACTTCAAGGTCTCAGAGCGAGTGACGTCACAGATTGAAACGCTGTTAGCGTGCACCCCGATAACAAACTAACCTTTTCACACCACGCCAATTCACATGCTCCGTTAATTCAAACTTGAGACATCTGTGGTATTGTGTTGTGTGACAAAACTGCATATTTCAGAGTGGCCAGATGGAAGCCACGCCACAGTAAAAGGCACACAACAGCCTTGGAGTTTGCCAGAAGGCACCTAAAGGACACTCAGACGATGAGAAACAAGAGACTCTGGTCTGATGAAACCAAGATTGAACTATTTGGCCTGAATGCCAAGCATCACGTCTGGCGGAAACATGGCACCATCCCTATGGTGAAGCATGATGGTGGCAGCATCATGCTCTGGGGATGTTTTCAGTGGCAGGGACTGAGAAACATGTCAGGATTAAGGGAAAGAGGAACGGAGCAAAGTACAGAGAGATCCTTGATGAAAACCTGCTCCAGAGGGCTCAGGATCTCAGATGGGGTCGAAGGTTCCAAGAGAACAATGACCCTAAGAACACAGCCAAGACAATGCAGGAGTGGCATCGGGACAAGTCTCTGAATGTGCTTGATAGGCCCAGCCAGAGCCCGGACTAGAACCTGATCGAACATCTGTGGAGAGACCTGAAAATATCTGTGCAGCGACGCTCCCCATCCAACCTGACAGAGCTTGAGAGGATCTGCAGAGAAGAATGGGGAAAAACTCCCCAAATACAGGTGTGCCGAGCTTGGAGCGTTATCGCTGGTAAAGATGCTTCAACAAGGTACAGAGTAAAGAGTTTGAAAACTAAGTGCTCTCCAGAGGGTGGTGCAGACTGCCCAACTCACCACCGGGGGCACATTGCCTGCCCTCCAGGACACCTACAGTACCCAATGTCACAGGAAGGCCAAAAAGATCATCAAGGACATCAACCACCAGAGCCACGGCCTGTTTACCCCGCTACCATCCAGAAGGCAAGGTCAGGACAGGTGCATCAAAGCTGGGACTGAGAGACTGAAAAACAGCTCCTATCTCAAATCCATCAGACTGTTAAATACCCATCACTAGCCGACTATCACCCGATTACTCAACCCTGCACCTTAGAGGAGGCTGCCCTACAGTCTGTACATAGTCATGGAATCACTGGTCACTTTAATAATGGAACACTAGTCATTTTAATAATGTTTACACACTGCTTTACTCATCTCATATCTGTATTCTACTGTATTTGTTGTCAGTACCACTCAGACATTGTCAAATATTTATATATTTCTAAATTTCATTCTTTTACTTTTAGAGTTGTGTTGTTAAGGAGCTAGGAAGAAAAGCATTTCACTACACCTGCAATAACATCTGCTAAATATGTGTATGTGACCAATAAAATGTGATTTTGATTTGATTTTGTAGTGTATTAAAGGTAATAACCATTGCTCATCCATATATTAAAATATTCTTAATTCCAGTCCTTTACTTTAAGGTTTGTGTTTAAGGTATTTTTTGTGAAATTGTTATATATTACTTGTTAGATATTGCTGCACTATGAGATGTTCAAGCATTTCACTACACCCATAGTAACATCTGCTGAACACGTGTATGTGATCAATACAGTTTGATTTGATCTGATTTCTAATGAGTGACTGCAATCCACACTTTGGTTTTGGTGGTCACTGTCAACAAACAAGAATGTCATCATTTTCAGACAAACACATTACTTCCTTCAGCACACTACTACAACAGTGTGACTGTTTTGGAATAAAATGTTCAATATATTTCCTTTAACATCCTCTGTGTTGTGTGCTTATTGTTTAACCATTGATATGTTCCAGGTCATTTTGAGACCTTAAGGAGCATCAGGTACTGCTAGAATATCTACCAATATCATGTCCATCTTTATGTGATAAATTACACTGGTCACTGTTCAAAACATTTATAAAGTAGTAAGAAAGTATGAAGAGTCCTCCCTTTAGATTAGGGACTGCAAAACTACTTTACTAATGATTAGTAAATGGTTTATAAAGATATGTATTAAAATTCTTATGAAAGATCTGTGGAATAGTATAAAAGTTGTTATAAATGTGTGAAAATTACAAAGTGTTAATATAAAGTGTTACCAATCTCTATATCAATTCAGACTCCACAGCATCTGTGAGAGCTGTTCTGGTGTGACCCTTGACCTGGCAGCAATGATGTCGTGAGAGTAGTGGTAGTGAGAGTAGTGGTACTGTTCTTACCCAGTATGTTGAAGTTCAAGTGTCTGCTGTGGTCTCTTGCGTTTAATCATTAATGCATATAGTAGTTATTTACACATGTGAGAATACCTAGCTGACTAACATTTAACACATGTGGGAGTAATTTTTAATAAATGGTGAGAAAACTGTAAATTCCTAAAAAATGGTTTATTACTTAACATTATAAAGTCTTACACATAATTGCATATTCTCGCATTTTACCCTCAACTACTTACACCATACACTATTGAGATGGACTTGGACATTATCTGATATTGTGCAATATTGAACAATTCAACTTCAGTACACTTGTTAAAGGCATTGTGTCCCAATTTAGCCACTAGATGGTAATGTTAAACAAGATATAGAATGACTCATAACCTCATCAGAATATACTTTTAGGAGACAAACACAGTATTTCAAATATAAAACCCAAAATGACTACAATGTCTTTTATTTAAAAAAAGCTTATGCCTTCTCCAAGTCATTCCAATTCAATCCAGCCAAATCATTCTGTATCAACACCACATGTACCTATGATGAAAACACTGAGATAAGTCACGTCAGTGTATTGTTACATGAAAGAAGCAATTACAACAATTGTATTACATAACTATGGCAAATCTATGTTAGTCAAATGTTGGAATAAAAGGTAGGAACTATGAACGCCTTAACTTCCGAGTTAAAATAAGTTTAGCTGTCACTTTGAACCAAGGATAAAAGAAAGCATAAATTATTGGATTAATTAAGGAATTAACAAGTGGCAGAAAGCTGATGATAAAGGTTAAAACATTTTCACTTAAAAAATATACAAAAGGAAATAGAAATGGAATCCAACAAATGAGATAGTTGAAAACAACAATAGAAACAGTTTTTGTTGCTTTTCTCTCAGACTTATTTGCCTGTACAGTTTTAACACCAGACACACTGACAGCCTCTTTTGAAAATACCTTTCTGGCCTGTGATCTGGCCACCACAAAGATGTTCAAATAAAGTGTTATAATAATAGAGCACGGGACAAACATTATAATTACAATGTACATTATATTAACCCATGTTATTCCTTCAACAATAACACATTCTGTTAAACACCTACTGGGTGTCTGTACATGTACAAAGTTTTGTATAATAACAGCATCGTATATGATACAACAACACCAGGTAATGGATATACAACAGATAGTTCCTAGACTGTTATTTTTAGAGTGGTATTAAAAAAATAAAACGGAAAACAAATGTCCGAGAGACTTATTTTGATGACTTCCCTGTAGATCTGGCCCTGGGGCACGGCTCCAGGATGTCAGTCTATTTTAAAAACATTTGCGGACGTCTAGTAAGGGACTGTACGTTTGCGATATGGAGATCCTCATCAATCATACAGCAAATGCCGAATTGTGCCCTTCATATATGAAAATACCCTCAAATAAAAGGTGACATTCTATAATGTCGCCTCATATTAAACATTTGATCTCATATCCAAAGTGCTGGAGTAAAGAGCTACATTTAAAAAAAAATGTTTTCTTTCAGAGTAAAAAAGAGGACTGTTACGGTTTTCTTCCGTCGAAAGAGAGTCGGACCAAAATGCAGCGTTGTAATTTTGATACATGTTTAATAATGATGAAACACGAACAATACAAAAACAACAAACGGAATATGAAAACCTATACAGCCTATCTGGTGACAACTAACACAGAGACAGGAACAATCACCCACGAAACACTCAAAGAATATGGCTGCCTAAATATGGTTCCCAATCAGAGACAACGAGAATCACCTGCCTCTGATTGAGAACCGCCTCAGGCAACCATAGACTATGCTAGAAAATCCCACTAAGCCACAATCCCAAAACCTACGAAAAAACCCCATACAAAAACACAATACAAAATAAACCCATGTCACACCCTGGCCTGACCAAATAAATAAAGAAAACACAAAATACTAAGACCAGGGCATGACAGAACCCCCCCTTCCCCCCCCCCCCCCAAGGTGCGGACTCCCGGCCGCACACCTAAACCCATACGGGACGGTCCGGGTGGGCGTCTGTCCATGGTGGCGGCTCCGGCTCGGGACGTGGACCCCACTCCAACCAAGTCTTAGTCCCCCTTTAACGCGTCCTTTGATTGGCGACCCTCGCCGCCGACCTTGGCCTAATAACCCTCACCAAGGACCCCACTGGACTGAGGGGCAGCTCGGGACTGAGGTAGAAGCTCGGGACTGAGGTAGAAGCTCGGGACTGAGGGGAAGCTCGGGACTGAGGGGAAGCTCGGGACTGAGGGGTAGCTCGGGACTGAAAAAAAAAATCTAGAATTTGCTTCCAATTTCACAACAAAGCATCCTTCACTCATGCTGCCAAACATACCCTCGTAAAACTGCCCATCCTACCGTTCCTCGACATCGGCGATGTCATTATCTAAATAGCCTCCAATACCCTACTCAATCAATTGGATGCAGTCTATCACAGTGCCATCCGTTTTGTCACCAAAGCCCCATATACTACCCACCACTGCGACCTGTATGCTCTCGTTGGCTGGCCCGCGCTTCATACTCGTCGCGAAACCCACTGGCTCCAGGTCATCTACAAGATCCTGCTAGGTAAAGTCCCCCCTTATCTCAGCTCGCTGGTCACCATAGCATCACCCACATATAGCATGCGATCCAGCATGTATATCTCTCTGGCCACCCCCAAAGCTAATTCCTCCTTTGGCCGCCTCTCCTTCGGTTTCTCTGCTGCCAATGACTGGAACGAACTACAAAAATCTCTGAAACTGGAAACACTTATCTCCCTCACTATCTTTAAGCACAAGCTGTCAGAGCAGCTCAAAGATTACTGCACCTGTACATAACCCATCTATAATTTATTTATTTATTCATTTTGCTCCTTTGCACCCCATTATTTCTATTTCTACTTTGCACATTCTTCCACTGCTAATCTACCATTCCAGTGTTTTACTTGCTATATTGTATTTACTTCGCCACCATGGCCTTTTTTGGCTTTACCTCCCTTATCTCACCTCATTTGCTCACATTGTATATAGACTTATTTTTCTACAGTTTTTTTGACTGTATGTTTGTTTTACTCCATGTGTAACTCTGTGTCGTTGTATGTGTCGAACTGCTTTGCTTTATCTTGGCCAGGTCGCAATTGTAAATGGGAACTTGTTCTCAACTTGCCTACCTGGTTAAATAAAGGTGAAATAACATTTTTAATGTAATGTATCTATGTAATGTATCTATGTAATGTATCTATGTAATGTATCTATGTAATGTATCTGTATCTATGAAATGTATTTATGCAATATACCTATGTAATGTGTCTGCATCTATGAAATGTATTTATGCAATATACCTATGTAATGTGTCTGCATCTATGAAATGTATTTATGCAATATACCTATGTAATGTGTCTGCATCTATGAAATGTATTCATGCAATATACCTATGTAATGTGTCTGCATCTATGAAATGTATTTATGCAATATACCTATGTAATGTGTCTGCATCTATGAAATGTATTCATGCAATATACCTATGTAATGTGTCTGCATCTATGTAATGTATTTATGTAATATACCTATGTAATGTGTCTGCATCTATGAAATGTATTTATGCAATATACCTATGTAATGTGTCTGCATCTATGAAATGTATTTATGCAATATACCTATGTAATGTGTCTGCATCTATGAAATGTATTTATGCAATATACCTATGTAATGTGTCTGCATCTATGAAATGTATTTATGCAATATACCTATGTAATGTGTCTGCATCTATGTAATGTATTTATGTAATATACCTATGTAATGTGTCTGCATCTATGAAATGTATTTATGTAATATACCTATGTAATGTGTCTGCATCTATGTAATGTATTTATGTAGGTGCATGTTCATTAATTGTTCATGAATTGTTAATGTTTCATTGAAAAAGCATGGGAAATAGTGTTTAAACCCTTTACAATGAAGGTCTGTGAAGATGTTTGATTTTTAAGAATTATCTTTCAAAGACAGGGTGCTGAGTCTATGTAATGTATGTGTATATATGTAATGTATTTGTATCTATGTATCGACGCTATGCATCTATGTAATGTATATACACTACCATTCAAATGTTTGGGGTCACTTGTTTTTGAAAGAAAACATTGTTAATTTTGTAAATGACTATTGTAGCTGGAAACGGCTGATTGTTTAATGGAATATCTACATAGGCGTACAGAGACCCATTATCAGCAACCATCACTCCTGTGTTCCAATGGAATATCTACATAGGCGTACAGAGGCCCATTATCAGCAGCCATCACTCCTGTGTTCCAATGGAATATCTACATAGGAGTACAGAGGCCCATTATCAGCAACCATCACTCCTGTGTTCCAATGGAATATCTACATAGGAGTACAGAGGCCCATTATCAGCAACCATCACTCCTGTGTTCCAATGGAATATCTACATAGGAGTACAGAGGCCCATTATCAGCCACCATCACTCCTGTGCTCCAATGGAATATCTACATAGACGTACAGAGGCCCATTATCAGCCACCATCACTCCTGTGCTCCAATGGAATATCTACATAGGCGTACAGAGGCCCATTATCAGCAACCATCACTCCTGTGCTCCAATGGAATATCTACATAGGCGTACAGAGGCCCATTATCAGCAACCATCACTCCTGTGTTCCAATGGAATATCTACATAGGAGTACAGAGACCCATTATCAGTAACCATCACTCCTGTGTTCCAATGGAATATCTACATAGACGTACAGAGACCCATTATCAGTAACCATCACTCCTGTGTTCCAATGGAATATCTACATAGGAGTACAGAGGCCCATTATCAGCAACCATCACTCCTGTGTTCCAATGGAATATCTACATAGGAGTACAGAGGCCCATTATCAGCAACCATCACTCCTGTGTTCCAATGGAATATCTACATAGGCGTACAGAGACCCATTATCAGCAACCATCACTCCTGTGTTCCAATGGAATATCTACATAGGCGTACAGAGGCCCATTATCAGCAGCCATCACTCCTGTGTTCCAATGGAATATCTACATAGGAGTACAGAGGCCCATTATCAGCAACCATCACTCCTGTGTTCCAATGGAATATCTACATAGGAGTACAGAGGCCCATTATCAGCAACCATCACTCCTGTGTTCCAATGGAATATCTACATAGGAGTACAGAGGCCCATTATCAGCCACCATCACTCCTGTGCTCCAATGGAATATCTACATAGACGTACAGAGGCCCATTATCAGCCACCATCACTCCTGTGCTCCAATGGAATATCTACATAGGCGTACAGAGGCCCATTATCAGCAACCATCACTCCTGTGCTCCAATGGAATATCTACATAGGCGTACAGAGGCCCATTATCAGCAACCATCACTCCTGTGTTCCAATGGAATATCTACATAGGAGTACAGAGACCCATTATCAGTAACCATCACTCCTGTGTTCCAATGGAATATCTACATAGACGTACAGAGACCCATTATCAGTAACCATCACTCCTGTGTTCCAATGGAATATCTACATAGGAGTACAGAGGCCCATTATCAGCAACCATCACTCCTGTGTTCCAATGGAATATCTACATAGGAGTACAGAGACCCATTATCAGTAACCATCACTCCTGTGTTCCAATGGAATATCTACATAGGAGTACAGAGGCCCATTATCAGTAACCATCACTCCTGTGTTCCAATGGAATATCTACATAGACGTACAGAGGCCCATTATCAGTAACCATCACTCCTGTGTTCCAATGGAATATCTACATAGACGTACAGAGGCCCATTATCAGTAACCATCACTCCTGTGTTCCAATGGAATATCTACATAGGAGTACAGAGACCCATTATCAGTAACCATCACTCCTGTGTTCCAATGGAATATCTACATAGGAGTACAGAGGCCCATTATCAGCAACCATCACTCCTGTGTTCCAATGGAATATCTACATAGGAGTACAGAGACCCATTATCAGTAACCATCACTCCTGTGTTCCAATGGAATATCTACATAGGAGTACAGAGGCCCATTATCAGTAACCATCACTCCTGTGTTCCAATGGAATATCTACATAGACGTACAGAGGCCCATTATCAGTAACCATCACTCCTGTGTTCCAATGGAATATCTACATAGACGTACAGAGGCCCATTATCAGTAACCATCACTCCTGTGTTCCAATGGAATATCTATCTATCAGTAACCATCACTCCTGTGTTCCAATGGAATATCTACATAGAGTACAGAGACCCATTATCAGTAACCATCACTCCTGTGTTCCAATGGAATATCTACATAGGGGTACAGAGACCCATTATCAGTAACCATCACTCCTGTGTTCCAATGGAATATCTACATAGGAGTACAGAGACCCATTATCAGCAACCATCACTCCTGTGTTCCAATGGAATATCTACATAGGCGTACAGAGGCCCATTATCAGCAACCATCACTCCTGTGTTCCAATGGAATATCTACATAGGAGTACAGAGACCCATTATCAGCAACCATCACTCCTGTGTTCCAATGGAATATCTACATAGGAGTACAGAGGCCCATTATCAGCAACCATCACTCCTGTGTTCCAATGGAATATCTACATAGGAGTACAGAGACCCATTATCAGCAACCATCACTCCTGTGTTCCAATGGAATATCTACATAGGCGTACAGAGACCCATTATCAGTAACCATCACTCCTGTGTTCCAATGGAATATCTACATAGGGGTACAGAGACCCATTATCAGTAACCATCACTCCTGTGTTCCAATGGAATATCTACATAGGAGTACAGAGACCCATTATCAGTAACCATCACTCCTGTGTTCCAATGGAATATCTACATAGGCGTACAGAGGCCCATTATCAGCAACCATCACTCCTGTGTTCCAATGGAATATCTACATAGGAGTACAGAGACCCATTATCAGCAACCATCACTCCTGTGTTCCAATGGAATATCTACATAGGCGTACAGAGACCCATTATCAGTAACCATCACTCCTGTGTTCCAATGGAATATCTACATAGGCGTACAGAGGCCCATTATCAGCAACCATCACTCCTGTGTTCCAATGGAATATCTACATAGGAGTACAGAGACCCATTATCAGCAACCATCACTCCTGTGTTCCAATGGAATATCTACATAGGAGTACAGAGACCCATTATCAGCAACCATCACTCCTGTGTTCCAATGGAATATCTACATAGGCGTACAGAGGCCCATTATCAGCAACAATCACTCCTGTGCTCCAATGGAATATCTACATAGGCGTACAGAGGCCCATTATCAGCAACAATCACTCCTGTGCTCCAATGGAATATCTACATAGGCGTACAGAGGCCCATTATCAGCAACAATCACTCCTGTGCTCCAATGGAATATCTACATAGGCGTACAGAGGCCCATTATCAGCAACAATCACTCCTGTGCTCCAATGGAATATCTACATAGGCGTACAGAGGCCCATTATCAGCAACCATCACTCCTGTGTTCCAATGGAATATCTACATAGGCGTACAGAGGCCCATTATCAGCAACAATCACTCCTGTGCTCCAATGGAATATCTACATAGGCGTACAGAGGCCCATTATCAGCAACCATCACTCCTGTGTTCCAATGGAATATCTACACAGGCGTACAGAGGCCCATTATCAGCAACAATCACTCCTGTGTTCCAATGGAATATCTACACAGGCGTACAGAGGCCCATTATCAGCAACCATCACTCCTGTGTTCCAATGGAATATCTACATAGGTGAACAGAGGCCCATTATCAGCAACCATCACTCCTGTGTAACAATGGAATATCTACATAGGTGTACAGAGGCCCATTATCAGCAACCATCACTCCTGTGTTCCAATGGAATATCTACATAGGTGTACAGAGGCCCATTATCAGCAACCATCACTCCTGTGTTCCAATGGAATATCTACACAGGCGTACAGAGGCCCATTATCAGCAACCATCACTCCTGTGTAACAATGGCACGTTGTGTTAGCTAATTCAAGTTAATCATTTTAAAAGGCTAATTGATCATTAGTAAACCATTTTGCGATTATGTTAGCACAGCTAAAAACTGCTATTCTGATTAAAGAAGCAATAAAGCTGGCCTTCTTTAGACTAGTTGAGTAATTGGAGCAACAGCATTTGTGGGTCCGATTACATGCTCAAAATGGCCAGAAACAAGTTTCTTTCTCCTGAAACTCGTCAGTCTATTCCTTTTCTGTCTACTCCATGTGAGAAATTGCCTAGTAACTGAAGATCTCATATAACGTGGTGAACTATTCCCTTCACAGAACTGGCTCTAAACAGAATAGAAAGACTATTGAGTCTGTAATACCAACATGTTTCAAGCAGACCACCATAGTCCCTGTGCGCAAGAACACAAAGGCAACCTGCCTAAATGACTACAGACCCGTAGCACTCACGTCCGTAGCCACGAAGTGCTTTGAAAGGCTGGTAATGGCTCACATCAACTCCATTATCCCAGAAACCCTAGACCCACTCCAATTTGCATACCGCCCAAATTGATCCACAGATGATGCAATCTCTATTGCACTCCACACTGCCCTTTCCCACCTGGACAAAAGGAACACCTATGTGAGAATGATATTCATTTACTACAGTTCAGCGTTCAACACCATAGTACCCTCAAAGCTCATCACTAAGCTAAGGAACCTGGGACTCAACAGCTCCCTCTGGAACTGCATCCTGGACTTCCTGACCAGCCACCCCAAGGTGGTGAGGGTAGGTAGCAACACATCTGCCACACTGATCCTCAACACTGGAGCTCCCCAGGGGTGCGTGCTCAGTCCCCTCCTGTACTCCCTGTTCACCCACAACTGCATGGCCAGGCACGACTCCAACACCATCATTAAGTTTGCAGACGACACAACAGTGGTAGGCCTGATCACCGACAACGATGAGACGGCCGATAGGGAGGAGGTCAGAGACCTGGCCGAGTGGTGCCAGAATAACAACCTATCCATCCAAGACAAAGGAGATGATTGTGGACTACAGGAAAAGTAGGACCGAGCATCCCCCCCATTCTCATCGACGGGGCTGTAGTGGAGCAGGTTGAGAGCTTCAAGTTCCTTGGTGTGCACATCACTAACAAACTAACATGGTCCAAGCATATGTAGACAGTTGTGAAGAGGGCACGACAAAGCACATTCCCCATCAGGAGACTGAAAAGATTTGGCATGTGCCCTCAGATCCTCAAAGTTTAACAGCTGCACCATCGAGAGCACTGGTTGCTTCACTGCTTGGTATGGCAACTGCTCGGCCTCTGACCGCAAGGCACTACAGAGGGTAGTGAGTACGGCCCAGTACATCACTGGGGCCAAGCTTTCTGCCATCCAGGACCTCTATACCAGGCTGTGTCAGAGGAAGGCCCTAAAAACTGTCAAATACCCCAGCCACCCAGGTCCTAGACTGTTCTCTCTACCACTGCATGGCAAGCAGTACCGGAGCCCCAAGTCTTGGTCCAAGAGGCTTCTAAACAGCTTCTACCCCTGAAGCCATAAGACTGCTGAACAACTTATCAAATGGTAATTTGCATTGCCCCCCGCCTCTTTTACTCTGCTGCTACTCTCTGTTTATTATCTATGCATAGTCACTTTAACTCGACCTACATGTACATATTACCTCACTTACCTCGACTAACCAGTGCCCCGCACATTGACTCTGTACCGGTACCCCCTGTATATAGCCTCCACATTGACTCTGTACCGTTTCCCCCTGTATATAGCCTAGCTATTGTTATTTTACTGCTGCTCTTTAATTATTTCTTACTGTTATTTTTTACTTATCTATTTTTCACTTAACACTTATTTTTTCTGCATTGTTGGTTAACGGCTTGTAAGTACGCAATTCACTGTTCAGCAAAGAATAAAATGTGGTTTGATTTGATTTGTACCTTTTCTTTCTATCAGTAACTCAGGGATAAACAGAAAGGCAGAGCTAAGAGTTTGTCAGAAGATGGACCTGACAGGGTCACACACAGGACCAAGCAGGAGCAGGACCTCAGCATTTTTACTTTTTAATACAAATGGAGAAACATGAAGATGTTCAATACTGTTTTCAAGACAGAAACTCTTCTTGCAGAAAGGCTTTTCTATCGACATCTATCTACATAACACTGTACATCTTCTTCTCATTGATTTCAGCAGTTACAGTATTTTTGAACCTACTGGTGATCATCTCCATCTCTCACTTCAAGCAGCTCCACACTACAACCAACCTGCTCATCTTCTCTCTGGCTGTGTCAGATCTCCTGGTGGGACTGATTGTGATACCAGTAGCGACTTTAACAATAATGGAACCATGCTGGGGTTTTGGGGAATATTTCTGCGTGTTTCAATTCTACATTACTTTTTTATGTACTTCTTTATCGCTGGGTAATTTGGTCTTGATATCTATTGACCGCTATGTTGCTGTGTGTGATCCCTTATTGTACCACTCTAAAATAACAGTAACAGGAACTATCTGTTGTATATCCATTACCTGGTGTTGTTGTATCATATACGATGCTGTTATTATACAAAACTTTGTACATGTACAGACACCCAGTAGGTGTTTAACAGAATGTGTTATTGTTGAAGGAATAACATGGGTTAATATAATGTACATTGTAATTATAATGTTTGTCCCGTGCTCTATTATTATAACACTTTATTTGAACATCTTTGTGGTGGCCAGATCACAGGCCAGAAAGGTATTTTCAAAAGAGGCTGACAGTGAGTCTGGTGTTCAAACTGTACATGCAAATAAGTCTGAGAGAAAAGCAGCAAAAACTCTAGTTATTGTTGTTTTCACCTATCTCCTTTCTTGGATTCCATCTCTATTTATTTACTTTGTTTTTTCTGTTATAGGTGATCATTTAATATCATATTTCACTAGTTATCTGGCATTTGTTAATTCCTTAATTAATCCAATAATGCATGCTTTCTTTTATCCATGGATCAAAGTGACAGCCAAACTTATTTTAACTTTGAAGATAAGACGATTATAGTTCCTATAATATGATTTCCTAGTTCGGCAAACATAGGTTTGATATAGTTTTGTTCAACAATCGTTGTAATTATTTCATGTTACAATACACCGACATGACTTATCTCAGTGTTGTCATGATTGATACATGTGGTGTTGATACAGAATGATTGTCTGGATTGGATTGGAATGAATTGGAGAAGTTATAAGAATGCATAAGCTTGTTTTATAAAAGACATTGTAGTCATTGTGGATTGTGTACTCCAAATAGCTTAGGCTGTGGTTGTTCCATGTTACTTAATGATAAATAGTATGTAAGTGTTCTAATATAACATTCAGGGGACGTCATGACTCATGCTATATGTTGTTTAACATCTCCCTCTAGTGGCTCAATTGTGGCACAACGTCTTCATCAAGTAAAGTAAAGTTCAAATGAACAAGGAATTTACAGTCTGCTCACCATTTAATATTAAGGCCACATTTACTAACTAGAGAGAGAGAGAGAGAGAATGATTAGTAAAGCAGTTTAAATACCCTGAGCCCAGGTGACTTGTCACGGTGCTGACTTCGCCTGCAGCAAAAGCCTCTATCCTGTCCTCTGGCTGGGCAGAGTACTTTAGGATTTTAGTCACTTCGGTGTAACAAGGGCCTAGCCGTGCGGCCCTACCAACCCTTCTATTTATTCGTAATGGCCCTTTGCGTGAGTTGGGTTTGTTCCTTCGTTCACGTTGTCAATCCCTTTATCTCCCGGTCTAGTATGGGGCCTTGGATAAATGTACTCTTCTTAGTATGCTAAGTTTATAGATTCTTCCTATACACCCTTACCTTGAGTCTTTTTCTCTTATATATCAATACCTAATAACTAATCTTCTGTTAGTTATTATGCTCGTCAGCTAGTAGTCACTTGGAAACTAGTATTGGTATATGTTTTGACTCTCCTAAAAATATATTATTGTCCACACAATGAAATATTCTTTAGTGCAATCACTTTAACCTACAACCAGGGTCACTTTCTGTTCCGTGAGAGTGTCAAAGGCGTTTGCTCTCCATATCGTTAATCTGGCCTAGTTGTCAAAGTTTCAAGCTTTTACTCTGTTTTTTGTCTTATACACGTTATTACAATTCAATGGTTCTACAGTTTCTCAATACAACAATAATGCTCAATCAATCCTTAATGCGCTATACTATGCCAGAAAATATTGCAAATATAATCAGCTTAAACAGTTTCTACAAACTCTTAATCAAAGCAAATAACCATATATTTACCTTCCCGAAACTGGTCTTTATAAGAGTAATATCAGCAGCCTCTGCTGTCTACAATATTTTAATCTCTTATTTATTCCAAATTTCATAGGTTACACTTTTCACTGCCTGCTGCTTAGATATGGACTTTTTTTGTTGACCCTTGGCTACTACGAGGCTTATGGCTTCCTGGGCTTTTTCAATCTTGCCAAACTGCAATTGTCCCTCGCACACCAAAGATGGAACCGGTGCTCCCAAGAGTTCTTCTAGGCCTCGCTCTGTTGAGGGGTGAAGTTCTCTCTTACACAACCTTGTCCTCTTACTCTTATAAGTGGTGTGAGCTTCCAGTGCACAACACAATTCTTAAGATTACCAGTCAAAACTGTGCTCGTGCCTTGATGTCAAAAATAGTCAATACAAACAGAGTATAGTAAAAAGTAATTTACCTTACCAGATGATTCTCTATGATGTTCAAATCATAATGGTATGAGGATCGTACCTTAGGTACTGATCTCTCCTTTTATACTCCCTTAGAGACCCAGTTTGGGGCGGGGGGGCGCTTGGGAGTTCAATTCATTTTATCTCATTGTGCTTCTCTTGCAGTATACTCAGAATTATGTAGGACTCAGTCCAATGTTAAGTCCCTCAGTACTGATGCCCATAAGTCTTCTTCCGTTGGGGCGTCGGTTTGGTAGAGCTGTTCATGCCACTCCTCCTCAGGTTTCACATAGAACTGGAAATAAAACAAGAACCAACCTATCAGAGCCTGTTCGTTTGGCTCCCCCTGCTGGTCACTTTCCGTTGTGGCAGTTTCTTCCTGCACTCCTCAGTCAATAGTTAGTCCTAGAGCCCATAGATGTGGCTCTGGATCTGGGCCGGTTACTGGGGGAGGGGTCCGATCTCTTTTGGTTTTTGCCAGACTCCAATCACTAACGACCCTCCTCTGCCTGCAGGAGGAACCGCCCCTGCACTGCAGAGGAGCCGTCGTGACAGTATGAACAATACCACTACTCTCACTACATCTCTGCTGCCAGGTCAGGGGTCACACCAGAGCAGCTCTCTCAGATGCTGTTTACTCTGAATGAATATAAAGAGTGGGTTTCACAATAAATAATTTATAATGGATCAGTAAATTGTTTATTCATAATTTATGTCATTAATCTGATATTTAAATAAACTGGTAATTCACATAATTATAAACAACTTTTATAGTACATAATGATTCATAAGATCATTCCAAAGATGTGAAAATGTATTTTAACCATTTAATACTCAGTAAAGTAGTTTTTCCCTAATCTAAAGCGAAGACTATTCTCTCTAAATGTTTTGAGCAGTGACCAGTTGTCACGCCCTGGTCGAAGTATTTTGTGTTTTTCTTTATGTTTTGGTCAGGCCAGGGTGTGACATGGGTTTTTGTATGTGGTGTGTAGCTTAGTGGGATTGTAGCTTAGTGGGGTGTTCTGGGAGAGTCTATGGCTGTCTGAAGTGGTTCTCAATCAGAGGCAGGTGTTTACCGTTGTCTCTGATTGGGAACCATATTTAGGCAGCCATATTCTTTGGTTGTATTGTGGGTGATTGTCCTTAGTGTCTTGATGTCCTGAGTCTGTGTTAGTTTGCACCAGTTTAGGCTGTTTCGGTTTTCATTACGTTTATTGTTTTGTTGAGTTTATATTTTGATTCGTGTTACGTTGTTTTATTAAACATGGCTCGAAATCTACACGCTGCAGTTTGGTCCGACTCTCCTTCTCCATTAGAAAACCATTACACCAGTGTAATTTATCACATAAAGATGGACATGCTATTGGTAGATATTCCAGCAGTACCTGATGCTCCTTAAGATCTCAAATTGACCTGGAACATATCAATGGTTAAACAATAAGCAAACAACACAGAGGACGATAAAGGAAATATATTGAACATTTTATTCCAAAACAGTCACACTTGTAGTAGAGTGCTGAAGGAAGTAATGTGTTTGGCTGAAAATTATGGCATTCTTGTTTCTTCTTTCTGATTGCAGATGTAGTGAGAGTTTTATGTCACTCAGTAGAAATAAAATAAAAACTTGTCAAAAGCTTTTGTTTAGCCGATGTTATTGCAGATGTAGTGAGAGTTTTATGCACCTAGTTCCAACAGTGAAGAAATATGTAACAATTTACCAGATACCTAATACACATAAATCTAAGTAAAGGACTGGAATTAAGAATATTTTAATATATGGATGAGCAATGTCCGAGTGGCACAGACTAAGAGCAGTTCAGACTGCTTACAGGGGAAGGGAACCAGTATCTAAATACATAAATTAACTGAACATTACATTTAAAGGGTTACTACCTTTAATACACTACCAAATCAAAATCATATTTTATTGGTCACATACAAATATTCAGCAGATGTTGCAGCTGAAGCAAATTACTTGAGTTCCAAGCTCCAACAGTGCAGTAGAATCTAACAATTCACAATACACACACACACACACACACACACACACACACACACACACACACACACACACACACACACACACACACACACACACACACACACACACACACACACACACACACACACACACACACACACACACACACACACACACACACACACACACACACACACACACACACACACACACACACACACACACACACAAATAAATAAAAGTAAAAGAATGGAATTAAAAAAGATAAATATTTTGTTAAGCAATCTCTGAGTGGTATTGATATACAATACAATACATATATATACACATATTAGATGAGTAAAGCAGTATGTAAACATTAAATTGACTAGTGTTCCATTATTAAAGTGACCAGGGATTCCATGTCTATGTACATAGGGCAGCATACTCTAAGGTGTAGGGTTGAATAACTGGGTGGTCGTCTGCTTGTGCTGGCTATTTAACAGTATGAGGGCCTTGAGTGCCAGCTTTGATGCACCTGTACAGACCTCGCCTTCTGAATGACAGCGGGGTGAACAGGGCGTGGATCGGGTGGTTGATGTCCTTGATGATCGTTGGGCAGACCACACCACTCTCTGGAGAGTCATAAGAATTCAGATCCTTTACTCAGTACCTTGTTGAAGCACATTTGCCAGTGATTCCAGGGTATGACGCTTCAAGCTTGGCACACCTATATTTGGGGAGTTTGGCCCATTCTTCTCTGCAGATCCTCTCAAGCTCTGTCAGGTTGGGTGGGGAGTGTTGCTGCACAGCTATTTTCAGGTCTCTCCAGAGATCTTCGATCGGGTTTAAGTCCGGGCCACAAAAACATTGAGACTTGTCCCGAAGCCAATCCTGCGTTGTCTTGGCTGTGTGTTAGGGTCGTTGTTCTGTTGGAAGATGAACTTTCGACCCAGTCTGAGAACCTGCTCAGAGCTATCAGTACTTCAAGGATCTCTCTGTACTTTGCTCCGTTCATCTTTCCCTCAATCCGGACTAGTCTCTCATTCCCTGCTGCTGATAAACATCCCCACAGCATGATGCACCACCACCATGCTTCACCGTAGGGATGGTGCCAGGTTTCCTCCAGACGTGACACTTGGCATTCAGGCCAAAGAGTCTTGTTTTTCCATGGTCTGAGAGTCCTTTAGGCAAACTCCAAGGCTGTCATGTGCCTTCTACTGTGGCGTGGTTTCCAACTGGCGACTCTACAATAAAATCTTTATTGTTGGAGCGCTGCAGAGATTTATCCTTCTGGAAGATTCTCCCATCTCCAAAGAGGAACTCTCTCGTGTTCTTGGTCACCTCCATGACCAAGGCCCTTCTCCCCAATTGCTCAGTTTGGCCGGGCTGCCAGCCCGGGCTGCTAGGAAGAGTCTTTGTGGTTCCAAACTTCTTCCATTTAAGATTGATGGAGTCCACTGTTCTTGACATTTTTTTGACCCTTCCCCAGATCGGTGCTTCTGCACAATTCTGTCTCGGAGCTCTACAGACAATTCCTTTGACCTCATGGCTTGGTTACTGCTCTGACATGCACTGTCAGTTGTGGGACTTTATATAGAGAGGTATGTGCCTTTCTCAACAACAACAAAAAAAACATTTTAACTCAGAAAGTCAGTTAAAAATAAATGATTTACAAATGATGGCCTACATCGGCCAAACCCAGACGACGCTTTGCCAGTCGTGCGCCGTCCTAAGGGACTTCCAATCACGGCCAGTTGTGATACAGCCTGATTTGAACCAGATGCAGTGCCTTAGACCGCTCTGCCATTCAGGAGCCAAAATCAATCAAGTTGTATTAATATCTCAAGGATGATCAATGGAAACAGGATGCGCTTTAGCTCAATTTTGAGTCGCATAGCAAAGGGTCTGAATACTTATGTAAATGAGGTATCTGTTTTTTTATTTTTTTTCAAAAAACCTGTTTGTCGGGTATTGTGTGTAGATTGATGAGCGGTAAAAAATAACTTAAGCAGTTTTAGAATGTCTGACGTAACAAAAAGTGGGAAAAGTGAAGGGGTATGAATACTTATAATGTCGCCTCATATTAAACATTTAACCTCATATCCAAAGTAAAGAATAAAGAGCAACATTTCTTTAAACATTTTCCTGCAGAGTGAAACAGAGGACAGGTATTGCTTTCAGTATGTACAGTAGCCAGAGGAAGGCATCATCAATCACAATCTGTGACAGAGGAATAACTTTACTTATTCCATTCTGAACAAAAATATAAATGCACGATTTTACTGAATACAGTCATATGGAAATCAGTCAATTTAAATGAATTCTAGGCCTATGATTTGAATCCAGGCTGTATCAAAAACTGGGAGTCCCATAGGGCGGCGCACAATTGGCCCAGCATCGTCCGGGTTTGGCAGGTGTAGGCCGTCATTGTAAATAAGAATTAGTTCTTAACTGACTTGCCTAGTTAAATAAAATGTTTGGTTTTTAAAGGCTGTTGAATGTTGTCCTACTCCTCTTCAATGGCTGTGCAAAGTTGTTGGATATTGGCGGGAACTGGAACATGCTGGATTGGATTTGAAGGATTTGAAGAAGGCATAAGTCTGTTGTTTTTCCATGTTATTCAATGATAAATAGTATGCAAGTATTCTAATTGTACATTCTGAGGACGTCATGAGTCGTTCTATATGTTGTTAAACACCTCCCTCTAGTGGCTCAATTGTGACACAGCGTCTTCATCAAGTGGAGTAAAGTTGAAATGCACAATACTCCATGATATCAGATAACATCCAAGTCTATCACACTGGTGTATTGTGTAAGTAGTTGAGGGTAAAATGCAAGAATATGCAATTAAGGGTAACACTATAATGTTAAGTAATAAAAACTTTGTAAGTCATTTACAGGTTGTTCACAATACATTAATCATTCCTCCCACATTTGTTAAATTTTAGTCAGCCTGGGATTCTCACATGTATAAATAACTACAATATGCATGAATGATTAAGCACAACAGCACAGGAGACCACAGCAGACAACACCACCACCACTCTCATTACTGCCAGGTCAGGGGTCACGCCATAGCAGCTCTCTCAGAGGCTGTGGAGTCAGAATTAATATAGCGACTGTAAACATTTAATAGCAACACTTTGTAATAAAGAATGTATAATGGATTAGTAAATAGTTCATTCATCATTCATGTATCATTACTCCCCCATTTGTTTAAGTTAGCTGGTTATTCACACATTAATTAACAACTTTTATAGTCTGTAATAATGATTCATAAGATAATTCATAAGATGTTTAATGAGTTAACTTAAAAGTCATTTTGCAGCCCCGAATCTAAAGTGAGGACTATACACACTTTCTAATACTTTATAAATGTTTTGAACAGTTTATCACAAAAATATGGACATGCCATTGGAGGACATTCCAATCCTGATTCTACTTAAGGTCTCAAAATAATCTAGAACAAATCAATGGTAAACGATAAGCACACAGCACAGAGGATGTTAACTAAAGGAGATATGGTTGTCACGGTCGTCCTCCTCTTCATCTGAAGAGGCGAGAAGGATCGGAGGACCAAAATGCGGCGTGGTCTGTGTTCATGATGAATATTTAATAAAAGAAAGCACCGAACACTGAATAGAAACTATACAAAAACAATAAACAAATAACGACCGTGAAGCTATAAATGAGACCTGTGCTGAACACAAGCAACTAACATAGACAATCCCAGGCTACCTAAGTATGATTCTCAATCAGAGACAACTAATGACACCTGCCTCTGATTGAGAACCATACTAGGCCGAAGCATACAAATCCACAAATCATAGAAAAACAAACATAGACTGCCCACCCCAACTCACGCCCTGACCATACTAAATAAATACAAAAAAAAGGAAATAAAGGTCAGAATGTGACAATGTTGAACATTTTATTCCAAATCAGTCAAACTTGTAGTAGTGTGCTGAAGGATGTAATGTGTTTTGTCTGAATATGATAACATCCGTGTTTGTTGGCAGTGACTACCAAACCCAAAGTGTGGATTGCAGTCACCCATTAGAGCAGTTCATAGACTGCTTACAGGGTAATGGAACCAATATGTAAATACTTCATTTCATTCATTAAGTTTAAGGGGTTACAACCTTTAACCATACTTCTTCAAGTTGAGGTAGACTTTGTCTCAGTTACATCATGGGGACAAATACTATTTGTCAGACATCTTAACAACCACACTGTAATCTGACCCAATCGTCCCTTGATGTTGTTTTCCATTTCTGTGGTGGTGTTTTCTCAGAAGAAAATGTGACTGAGAAATGTGATTTCTAGTTCAGTTGTATCAATCAATGATCTCAAAAGCATCTCAAGTAATTAGGGAAAGTTAACAATTTACACTGAATCTTTTCATGACCCTCCCTTTGTACTTAAAAATGTATCCAAAATAATGTCTGCGACCACAAATAACAATAACTGTAGCAACCCTAAAAATGTGGGTATAGACTTTGCCACTTCAGGATGCTTTTGTGGCGATGACGATGCCACTCAGGGCTACGGGCCAGAAGGTTGAGGGTTCGCCGACCACTAAGAACCAGCTCACTCTCCCTGTCTGTTTCATGAGGCCTACACTACGATCAGAGCTGGCCACAGATAATGATCAGCTAGGGGGATATCAGATTTCCAACATTTTGATGCCAATTTCATAACATCTATGCAACTCGTTTTCCACCAACAGGTGTCTCTTGTAAACTCTGTAAATGCCCCTGAAGGTTGGTTCCTCTTCTCCTAAAAACTCCAAAGCCTGAACTGGAAGAACATCTGGAAAAGGTCCACCAGGACATGAAAAGGCATGAGCAGATAGTCATCCCACATGACATCCCACCTATTCAACCACCAGAATTCAATCTGGACACTGACCCTCCAAAATGGAGGGAAGTAGAGAACGTTGTCCGAAGAGCAAGAGCGGCCTCTGCTCCTGGGCCTAATGGAGTACCATACAAGCTCTACAAGAACGCCCCGGATGTTCTACGCTTTCTTTGGAGGCTCATGAGGATAGTGTGGCAGAAGGAAATAATACCAAAGGCATGGCGAAGGGCTGGTGGTGTGCTAATCCCGAAAGAGAAGGATGCGACAGACATCAGTCAATTCCGACCAATCTCCCTTCTCAACGTCGAAGGGAAGATCTTTTTTCAGTATAATAGCACAGAGGCTGTCCACTTATCTGGAAAGGAACAAGTACATTGATACATCTGTACAGAAAGCAGGCATTCCTGGTTTCTCTGGTTGCCTGGAACATACTAGTATGATTTGGCACCAGATCCAAACAGCTAAGAAGGACAAGAGAGACCTCTATGTCATCTTCCTCGACCTGGCCAATGCCTTTGGCTCAGTTCCCCATGAACTCCTCTGGGAATCCTTCAACATTTTCCACGTACCAGAACCCATCACTACACTGGTAAAGGCCTATTTCCAAGACCTGCAATAGTGTTTCACAACACCTGACTTCACAACAACATGGCAGCGCTTGGAAGTAGGCATAATGGCAGGCTGTACAATTTCTCCTCTGGCCTTCACTATGGCCATGGAAGTCATCATCAGGGTATCGAGATGGGTGGTCGGCGGTGAGAGAACTAAGGAAGGGCTCCGTCTCCCACCTATCCGAACATACATGGATGACATGACTACACTGACCACCACTGCAGCATGCACCAGGCGGCTACTTGCAAAACTGCAAGATAACATCAAGTGGGCCCGGATGAAAATCAAGCCAAGCAAATCTCGAAGCATATCCATAGTCAAGGGACAGCTTAAAGATGTGAGGTTCTGCATTGTAGATGACCCGATACCAACGGTGTCTGAGCAACCCATCAAGATCCTGGGTAGATGCTACAACGAAAGCCTCCGGGATAAAGATCAAGTGCAGCAAGTAAGGCAGGACATCGCCGACGGTCTTGAGAACATCAACAAGACCCTACTGCCTGGGAGGCTCAAGCTTTGGTGCCTACAGTTTGGACTTCTTCCCCGGGTAATGTGGCCACTCACCGTCTATGAGGTCCCAATAACAACAGTGGAGAAGATGGAGCGAACCATTACCTCATACGTGAAGAAATGGCTGGGTGTCCCACGATGCCTGAGTAACATCGGCCTCTATGGCAAAGGGGTCCTTGAACTACCTCTTACAAGTCTAACGGAAGAGTACAAGTGCTCTAAAGTAAGACTTCAGATGACATTGAAGGACTCCAAAGACCAGACCATTAGCAAGGCTGCACCTCCCCTACAAACTGGACGGAAATGGACATCATCCAAGGCTGTGCAGCAAGCAACATCAGCCCTGAAACACCAAGACATTGTGGGGAATATCCAGCATGGAAGAGGAGGCTTTGGCCTGGCAGCAAGCAAACCAACGTTCCATAAGGCAACAACATCTGAACGCAAGAAGCTGGTGGTCGAGGAGGTGCGCAGACAGGAGGAGACTGCAAGAAGTGCAAAGGCTGTCTCTCTGGCTAAACAAGGGCAATGGACGCGGTGGGAAGGCCTGGAGAGGAGAAAGATCAACTGGAGTGAGCTTTGGCAAATGGAGGCAAGCAACATCAGCTTCATCATAAGAGCTGTTTATGATGTGCTTCCATCACCAAAAAATCTACATCAATGGTATGGCGAGGACTCGACCTACCCCCTCTGCCCAGCTCCAGCGACTCTCAGGCATATAATGACAGGTTGCAAGACCAGCCTCTCACAAGGCCGCTACACCTGGAGGCACAATCAGGTCCTCAAGAGCCTGGCTGCAGCACTTGAGACCAAGAGGAGTGCAACCAATTCATTACCTCCAAAAACAAGCAATCCCGTCAAAACAACAACATTCATCCGGGAGGGACAGAAAAGGCCCAAGTATCCTCCTACAAAGCCAGAAACTGGACACCTAGCCATGGCCCGGGACTGGAAGATGCTTGTCGATATTGGCCAGCAACTCATTTTTCCACCTGAGATTGCTTCTACCAACCTTAGGCCAGACATGGTACTCTGGTCCCCTTCACGAAAGGCTGTGTACATCATAGAGCTCACAGTCCCGTGAGAAAACTCTGTTGAAGAGGCCTACGAGCGTATGAAACTGCGTTACACAGAGTTGGCAGCAGACGCCACTCAGCGTGGCTGGAATGCAAAAGTCTGGCCAGTTGAAGTGGGATGCAGAGGATTCGTGGCTTCTTCCATCATCAGGTTGCTGAAAGAACTTGGAATCCATGGACAGGCTCTGTGGCAGACCGTCAGAGCAGTTTCTCAAGCAGCTGAAAGAGGCAGCCAGTGGATCTGGATCAAACGGAAGGACCCTTGCTGGGCTATAACTTCATGACCCCCCACCCCCACCTGAGAACCCAATTCAGATCCCTCCAACTTGAGGAGGGCATATGAGGTATGCGGTCAGCTGTATGGCTGGCTCAGGGAAGAGGACGCCCCTGCCTTGCATAGTCCCGTGGGACATCTTAATTGGGCATGGGACACAAGCTAAGGCTTGATCACCCTTTAGCTGGCCACCTTTGATGAGGGTGTTTAGTGATTAAAGGCCGAAACACCCACTGATTCGAAGGCACACTACTGAGGATGAGGATGATCTTACCCCAGTCTACGAAATAAACCTCCCATGCCACTCTGTCAACATCACGGCAAATCTCATGCGAGTGCATTCCATCTATTGGCACAATGGACAGTTTTTAACATCTCGTCCCGTGTTTTATGATTCTCTGGACAGGTCGATGTTTGTAGCCGAGGGTATCTGGATAACAGCTCAGGCCCAAAGTTGGTTCTTGTGGATGGTGGTCTGTTAGAGCCATAGCTCAATGCTCTTTGACCTCCCTTCTGGAGGACGGTGTTCCCCAGAGGTAATGTTACTGGCCCATTCAACCCCCCGGCCAAGAGGCAGCTTTGTAGCCTGTCCACCAGGGACTTTGCTTCGGCCCCCATGGGTAGACTTTGGAGACCATTGTCAACATAGAAGGTGTGCTTGACTGACTCCTTAACATCTGTGTTGCCATCATGGTGGTGCTGAGAATGTTTCTGGTGGGCATAGATGGCACAGCAGGGCCTACACATCGTTACGAAGGGTAAGACCTGCCATTCATAGGTGTTCGGCACTGCTTTTCAGTCTAAATTAAGATCCACAACATTTATTCCACGGGACAAAACTAGGTCCAGAGTGTGACTATGGCAGTGAGTAGTTCCGGAGACATGTTGGACAAAACCCACTGAGTCGACTATGACTCCGAAATACTTTTGAAGTTGGTCTGGGGATTTTTCCATGTGAACATTAAAGTCACCAAAAATTTGAATATTATCTGCCATGACTACAAGGTCCGATAGGAATTCAGGGAACTCAGCGAGGAACGCTATATATGTAAACAGTAGCTATAAAAAGTGATTGAGTAGGCTGCGTAGAGTTCATGACTAGAAGATCAAAAGACAAAAAGTTTGGTTTTACCATCATAAATGTTAGCAACACCTCCGCTCTTGCGGGACGCGCAGGGGATATGGTCACTAGTGTAACCAGGAGGTGAGGCCTCATTTAACACAGTAAATTCGTCAGGCTTAAGCCATGTTTCAGTCAGGCCAATCACATCAATATTATGATCAGTGATAAGTTAATTGACTATAACTGCCTTTGAAGTGAGGGATCTAACATTAAGTCGACCTATTTTGAGATGTGAGGTATTACAATCTCTTTCAATAATGGCAGGAATGGAGGAGGTCTTTATTCCAGAGAGATTGTTAAGGCGAACACCGCCATGTTTAGTTTTGCCCAACCTATGTCGAGGCACAGACACGGTCTCAATGGGGATAGCTGAACTGACTACACTGACTGTGCTTGTGGCAGACTCCACTAAGCTGGCAGGCTGGCTAACAGCCTGCTGCCTGGCTTGCACCCTATCTCATTGTGGAGCTAGGGGAGTTAGAGCCCAGTCCATGTTCGTAGATAAGATGAGAGCACCCCTCCAGCTAGGATGGAGTCCATCACTCCTCAACAGGCCAGGCTTGTTCCTGTTTGTGGATGAGTCCCAGAAAGAGGGCCAATTATCTACAAATTCTATCTTTTGAGAGGGGCAGAAAACTGTTTTCAACCAGCGATTGAGTTGTGAGACTCTGCTATAGATGTTACGATCTTCTTAATCTGAGGAACAGGAATATGAAAGATCGAACCAAAGTACAGTGTGGTACGTGTCCATGTTAAATGTATTACAACTGAACACTGAATCCAAAATAACAAAAGTGAAACAACGAAAATTGAAACAGTCCTTTCAGTTGACACAACACAAAACAGGAAACAACTACCCTCAAACACAGGTGGGAACAGGCTACCTAAGTATGGTTCTCAATCAGAGACAACGATAGACAGCTGCCTCTGATTGAGAACCATACCAGGCCAAACACAGAAACACAAAACATAGAACAAAACATAGAATGCCCACCCCAACTCACGCCCTGACCAAATCAAAATAGAGAACTAAAAATCATATCATATCAAATCAAATGTATTTATATAGCCCTTCGTACATCAGCTGATATCTCAAAGTGCTGTACAGAAACCCAGCCTAAAACCCCAAACAGCAAGCAATGCAGGTGTAGAAGCACGGTGGCTAGGAAAAACTCCCTAGAAAGGCCAAAACCTAGGAAGAAACCTAGAGAGGAACCAGGCTATGTGGGGTGGCCTGTCCTCTTCTGGCTGTGCCGGGTGGAGATTATAACAGAACATGGCCAAGATGTTCAAATGTTCATAAATGACCAGCATGGTCGAATAATAATAAGGCAGAACAGTTGAAACTGGAGCAGCAGCACGGCCAGGTGGACTGGGGACAGCAAGGAGTCATCATGTCAGGTAGTCCTGGGGCATGGTCCTAGGGCTCAGGTCCTCCGAGAGAGAAAAGAAAGAGAAGGAGAGAATTAGAGAACGCACACTTAGATTCACACAGGACACCGAATAGGACAGGAGAAGTACTCCAGATATAATAAACTGACCCTAGCCCCCCGACACATAAACTACTGCAGCATAAATACTGGAGGCTGAGACAGGAGGGGCCAGGAGACACTGTGGCCCCATCCGAGGACACCCCCGGACAGGGCCAAACAGGAAGGATATAAAAAAAAGGAACTTAGGTCAGGACGTGACAGTAGAGCTCATCACTCCCCCTAACTGGGAGGGGGCCAGAGACAATTACACGATGCCGACACATCTTTCTAGCTGATTTACACGCTGAAGCTATGTTGCGCTTGGTGACCTCTGACTGTTTCATCCTAACATCGTTGGTGCCGATAACAATATCCCTATACTCTCTACACTCGCCAGTTTTAGCTGTAGCCAGCACCATCTTCAGATTAGCCTTAACGTCGGTAGCCCTGCCCCCTGGTAAACAGATTAGCCTTAACGTCGGTAGCCCTGCCCCCTGGTAAACAGATTAGCCTTAACGTCGGAAGCCCTGCCCCCTGGTAAACAGTGTATGATTGCTGGATGATTCGTTTTAAGTATAATACTGCGGGTAATGGAGTTGCCAATGATTAGGGTTTTCAATTTGTCAGAGCTAATAGTCAGAGGCTTCGGCGTCTCAGATCCTGTAACGGGAGGAGGAGAGACCAGAGAAGGCTCGGCCTCTGACTCCGACTCGCTGCTTAATATGGAGAACTGGTTGAAAGTTTCTGTCGGCTTAATGAGCGACACCGGTTGAGCATTCCTACAGCATTTCCCTCCAGAAGACATGGGAAAGTTGTCTGGCTGCGGGGACTGTGTGAGGGGATATATACTACTATCTGTACTTACTGGTTCTACAGACGTTGTTTCATCCTTTCCTACACTGAAATTACCCTTGACCAATCACCATCCTATGGCCACAGCACATACTGAAATGAATCCCTGCCCACTGGGCACAGACATGAATTCAATGTCAACTCTATGTTGGATTAAAAAAAAAACATTGATTCAACCAGTGTTGGCCCAATGGGTGTAATACACCTTCACTTGTAGTGTATTAAAGGTTGTAACCCTTTAAATATAATGTTCAGTTAAATGATGTATTTAGATATTGATTCTATTACCCTGTAAGCAGTCTATGAAGTACTCTAATGAGTGTCTGCAATCGACACTTTGTTTTAGATTCTCAAGGCTAACAAACACTAATGTTATAGTTTTCAGACAAACACGTTACTTCCTTCAGCACAGTTTGTTTTTGGAATAAAATGTTCAATGTATTTCCTTATGCTCTGTTGTGTTGAATAATTCATGTATATACTGTAGTAGTTATTTATAAATGTGTGAAAACATAGCTGAATAACATTTCACAAATGAGGCCTTAATATTAAATGGTGAGTAAACTGTAAATGCCTTTCAAATGGTTTATTACTGAATGGTATTATAAAGTGTTACCCATAATTGCATATTCTTACATTTTCAACTACTTACACAATACAGCAATTATTTAGACCTGGACGTTATCTGATATCATGGAGTATTATACATTTCAACTTTACTGCACTTGATGAAGACGTTGTGTCACAATTGAGCCACTAGAGGGAGATGTTAAACAACATATAGAATGACTCATGACGTCCTCAGAATGTTATATTAGAACACTTACATACTATTTATCATTAAGTAACATGGCACAACCACAGCCTTAGGTATTTGGAGAACACAATCCACAATGACTACAATGTCTTTTATAAAACAAGCTTATTCCTTCTTATGCCTTCTCCAAGTCATTCCATTCCAATCCAGACAAATCATTCACTATCAACACCACTTGTATCTATGATGACAACACTGAGATAAGTAATGTCAGTGCATTGCTATATGAAATAAATAAATACAACAGCTGTAGATCAAAACTATATCAAACCTATGTTTGCCAACCTAGGGAATAAAATTATAGGAATTATGAACGTCTTATCTTCAAATGTAATAAAAGTTTAGCTGTCACTTTGAACCATGGATAAAATAATGCATAAATTATTGGATTAATTAAGGAATTAACAAGTGGCAGAAAAATGATGAAATATGATGAGAAAATGTCAATTAAAAAAGAGTAAAAATGGTAAATAAATAGAGATGGAATCCAACAAATGAAATAGTTGAAAACAACAATAGACAAGAGTTTTTGCTGCTTTTCTCTCAGACTTATTTGCCTGTACAGTTTTAACACCAGACACACTGGCAGCCTCTTTTGAAAATACCTTTCTGGCCTGTGATCTGGCCACCACAAAGATTTTCATGTAAAGTGTTATAATAATAGAGCACGGGACAACCATTGTAATTACAATGTAAATTCTATTAACCCATGTTATTCCTTCAACAATAAAACATTCTTTCAAACATGTAACAGCATCGTATATGATACAACAACACCAGGTAACGGATATACAACACGTGATTCTTGTTGTTGTTATTTTAGAGTGGTACAATAAGGGATCACACACAGCAACATAGCGGTCAATAGATATCAAGACCAAATTGCCAAGTGATAAAGAAGCACATAAAAAAGAAATGTAGAAATGAAACGCACAGAAATGTTCCCCAAAACCCCAGCATGGTTCCAATATTGCTACAGTCACTACTGGTATCACAATCAGTCCCACCAGGAGATCTGACACAGCCAGAGAGAGGATGAGCAGGTTGGTTGTAGTGTGGAGCTGCTTGAAGTGAGAGATGGAGATGATCACCAGTAGGTTCAAAAATACTGTTACTGCTGAAATCAATGAGAAGAAGATGTACAGTGTTATGTGGATAGATGTCGATAGAAAAGCCTTTCTGCAAGAAGAGTTTCTGTCTTGAAAACAGTATTGAACATCTTCATGTTTCTCCATTTGTAATAAAAAGTAAAAATGCTGAGGTCCTGCTCCTGCTTGGTCCTGTGTATGACCCTGTCAGGTCCATTTTCTGACAAACTCTTAGCTCTGCCTTTCTGTTTATCCCTGAGTTACTGATAGAAAGAAAAGGTACATTTTCTCCAATTCAAATCATATCAAACCACATTTTATTATTTGCTGAACAGTGAATTGCGTACTTACAAGCCGTTAACCAACAATGCAGTTTTAAGAAAAAATAAGTGTTAAGTAAAAAATAGATAAGTAAAAAATAACAGTAAGAAATAATTAAAGAGCAGCAGTAAAATAACAACAGCTAGGCTATATACAGGGGATACCGGTACAGAGTCAATGGGCGGGGCACCGGTTAGTCGAGGTAATTGAGGTAATATGTACATGTAGGTAGAGTTAAAGTGACTATGCATAGATAAGAAACAGAGAGTAGCAGCAGCGTAAAAGAGGAGGGGGGCAATGCAAATGACCATTTGATAAGTTGTTCAGCAGTCTTATGGCTTCGGGGGTAGAAGCTGTTTAGAAGCCTCTTGGACCAAGACTTGGGGGTACCTCTACCGCAGTCTATGCTCTCGATGGTGCAGATGTTGAACTTTTTTTTTTTTTTGTTGAATTATTTTATTTTTTTGCCCATTTTCTCCCCAATTTTGTCGTATCCAATTGTTGTAGTAGCTACTATCTTGTCCCATCGCTACAACTCCCGTACGGGCTCAGGAGAGACGAAGGTTGAAAGTAATGCGTCCTCTTAACACAGCGTGCAACATGAGTTATTGTTATAGTTTGTTCCATTTAACATTTTACATAGATACAGATACATTACATAGATACAGATACATTACATAGATACAGATACATTACATAGATACATTACATAGATACAGATACATTACGTAGATACATTACATAGATACATTACATAGATACAGATACATTACATAGATACATTACATAGATACATTAAATAGATACATTACATAGATACATTACATAGATACAGATACATTACATAGATACATTACATAGATACATTACATAGATACATTACATAGATACATTACATAGATACAGATACATTACATAGATACATTACATAGACACATTACATAGATACATTAAATAGATACATTACATAGATACATTACATAGATACAGATACATTACATAGATACATTACATAGATACATTACATAGATACAGATACATTACATAGATACATTACATAGATACATTACATAGATACATTACATAGATACATTACATAGATACAGATACATTACATAGATACAGATACATTACATAGATACATTACATAGATACATTAAATAGATACATTACATAGATACATTACATAGATACAGATACATTACATAGATACATTACATAGATACATTACATAGATACAGATACATTACATAGATACATTACATAGATACATTACATAGATACATTACATAGATACATTACATAGATACAGATACATTACATAGATACATTACATAGATACATTACATAGATACATTACATAGATACATTACATAGATACAGATACATTACATAGATACATTACATAGATACATTACATAGATACATTACATAGATACATTACAAAGATACATTACATAGATACATTACATAGATACAGATACATTACATAGACACATTACATAGATACAGATACAATACATAGATACAGACACATTAAATATATATATTTGACATAGATACAGTACATACAGTTGAAGTCGGAAGTTTGCAGCCCCATCACAGAGATACAGACCGAAAAAGGTTGTACTTTTCACACATTAGCCAGCTTTTGACCTTTTTAAAATTTGTTTTGGTTGGTACAGCTTTGAGTTATTGTAGTAGTTTGTTCCATTTAACAGTGCCAGTGTATATAAATGTAGTTAAACTCTTATATTTAATATAGTGAATATGAGACTTTCTGACTCAGGTTTTATGATGGTGGACATCTCTCTTACAAATGGAAAATAGTTATATTGGTACCTGGGGGCTGAGTCTGTGATAATTATGTGGACCAGACGAAGTTAAATTAATACTACTCTTTTTTTCCACAGATGGCCAACTTAGCTGCTTAAAATGCTTGACTTCCAGAGGAGTATGAGGCGGGAGTTTAAGTACAATTCTTACAAGCTCTTTGGCTGGTCTGTAGCTTATTCTTTCGATGTTTGGGGCTGCTGGTGAACTATCATGTACAGGCATAATCAAAGTGACACTAGACTAGTACACTTGCCAGAGACTTTTGGGTGACACTAGCAAGGTTTTTCATCCAATTGGCGACAGACATTAAAAAAATGGTGAAAGCCCTTAATGGTGCTGCCCAAGCCAAAATAAGCTTTGGGCCAAGAGGGCCCTCTATCCACTCAATGATCAGTTCAAACAGCTGAGCTCCAGAAAACAGAGGGGGCAGCTGTTCTGAAGTTGCCCCTTACCTGACTTTTCAGCTGCTTCTTCAGATGTAGAAGAGATACAGTAGTATGTGATCAGCTGAAGTGTGTATCTGCACACTAAAAACAGATGGTTCTGTATGGTGCCAATTGAGTTCTTTATCTTGTAACCATCGCAGATCCCTTTTTGGTGAAATATTGAACACTTTGTTAAGGTTCTACCTGTCTACCTGGGCCTGTTTTGACAATGGATTTATTATTGGATATGAAACAAACCTTCACGTGAACCTGATTGGTCAACTCCCCTAACCCTCCTGCATCAATTAACATGAACCTTTCCCATTCAGAGGGCTATAAGAAAACTCCATCTGTCACCAATGATGATTATTTGTTTATATTTGACCTTTATTTAACCAGGCAAATCAGTTAAGAACAAATTCTTATTTTCAATGACGGCCTAGGAACAGTGGGTTAACTGCTTGTTCAGGGGCAGAAGATGTTGGATAGAAGTCAGGAATTCAATTGGTGAGGGATGAATATAGCACCATTCATGTAAGTAGAGACCGTGAACCGTAGGAATATGGTAGCATAGTGGAAACATGGTGGAAGGACCTGGTCTCATTGAAATGTAAGAAAACCAACACCACCTGAAAATGGATTCATTTCATTCACACATATGCAATTAACATAATTCATACACATTTGACATCAGTCCTCATTCAATTTGAACAGTGCTTAACTACATACAGAGTAAAATCCAATGTAAGCAGACCTAAAGTAATGTTTGTAATATTGTTGAGATTAGTAAAAATGTTATGCAAATTGCTATTCTATAATGGCATAGCTGGTATGACCCTCTTGACTTCTCAACTGTCTGGTAGAGTTGGGTTATTTCCAAAATAAACATCAAGTTAAAAAATAATTAACAACTATTGGAAATTCAACATGTGTTTCAAGAAGGGACATGATCGTAAGGTTCTAGTTGAAACCAACAAGCCTGCTATCATAAGATACAAAACTAATGGCAAGCGTTGGAAGCCAAATCTGATGATAGTCTCTGTAATGTGTTTTCGGACCTTCCCTTGGTCGTATTCTCGCGCGGCAGAAATCTCAGAGACCAATTGGTACACTCTGATTTACCACCCCAAGATATTCCTGAACAACGTCTATTTGCGCCCCTACTGGATGGAAATTACAAGTGTAATGGCTGTGCTCAATGCAATGGCACGTATAAATGTAGATCCTTCAAACACCCACAAACAGGAAATCAATCCCAATCAAAGGTGTTATTACGTGCTCCACTCAGGCAGTTATTTATCTTATAACTTGTCCTTGTGGTAAAAAATTATGTGTGTAGAACAAAGCGTGAATTAAAAGTACGTATCTCAGAGCATCGTAGCACCATTAGGTGTAAAAACTTGACCTACCCAGTTGCGGCCCACTTTTTGGAGGCAGGCCACATGATTTCGTCTCTGCGTTACATTGGTATTGAACATGTCACCCTCACTAGGAGAGGGGGTGACCTTGATAATTTGTTGTTAAAACTAGAGGCTGCCTGGATCTTTAACTTAAAGACCCTTGCTCTCTTCGGTCTCAACGTAGACTTTGATCTGAAGCCATTCTCGTGATTGTGACTTTGCCATTGTAATTGTTTGTAAACTTGTGTAGTCTAAAATGAATCTATGATCATATGCTATCCACTTGTTGTTTGTATGCTGCTCTTTCTATGCCATTTTAATATTTGAGAAATGAACCAATGATATTAGGCCACTCTTGGCCATGATTACAGACACGTGTGTCTTGACGCTATATAAACGAGACATCCCGCAGTGTTTGTGATTGTACGCTGATGAAGACACCTCGGCTGTCGACAAGTTGGTAAACTATTATTTTTGCATCTGAGTGTGCGGCTCTCCTTTATTTTTAAGCGTTAGAAGCCAGCCCTGCCAATGAAATGCAAAATGTGAAACTGAAGTTCTTTAGACATAGAATATTCAAGACAACAAAATGAGACTTGGAAGGATGGCCTTGTGAAACTACAGGACACATCATGGCATATGTCATTTGGCCAGTGCATAAGAAAATAACAGTCAGGCAGTTGATAAGACGGTACATCTTTATGGTGTATGTTCTCATGGCATTTCATAGGAACATTCCATAGACTTGTACAAATGTCCATCTGAACTGAATTATGAAACAATGATTCAAGTTGAGGGAGACAGTTACATCATTGGGACACATAATGTTTGCCAGAGATCACTCTGCAGTATTCTGACCCAATCATATTTTTTGTCTAATTAGTTGTCTCAGATTCAAGAGGGACCTGTTAGCACTAATATGCAAGGCTCTGTAATAATGACACGTCACTCTACCAATTAAAGGTGTCAAACAAGAACACACACACACACACACACACACACACACACACACACACACACACACACACACACACACACACACACACACACACACACACACACAAACACACAAACATGCAAACATCATCTAGTACACTGTCATTTCACCTCTCTAGTTCTCATGATTCTCAAAGAGCATATTGCATCAGCAAAACTCAATCTGACTATGTCATGAGACTATATTGTCTCTACTGGGTAAGTGAAAAACTCTTTAATAATGTTAGTTTTACTTTTTAAAGTTTCTGACACCAGAGGGTCCTGTTATCCAATGTATCCAAGGCTCAGGAACAATGAGGTCCAAAACTCTAAGGAATTCTACCAATTAAAGGTGTTGGAAACACACAAATGCTTTCCTCCAGGGCCCTAATAAGGCCCCAATTCAGCATAAACATTCAAAGTGAACCTAAGTAAAGCTCTATTGTCGTTTGTGTGAGTGTAACAGTGTTCCTTCTGTACCTCTCCTCACCCTTACCTGGGCTCGAACCAGGAACCCTCTGCACACATCACCCTCGAAGCATTGTTACCTATCACTCTACAAGAGCCGCGACCATTGAAGAGCAAGCAACAACTACTTCAAGGTCTCAGAGAGAGTGACGTCACCAAATCAAATGCTATTAGCGTGCATCCCGCTAACTAGCTAGCCATTTCACACCGGTTACATGAGCACAACTTCCATTAGGCCTCAGCCTCAATACAACTCTTACCCCAAACACATCTCATCAGGAGACCATGAGTCTGACTCACCTCTGCTACACATTTTACATTTTAGTCATTTAGCACATTGTGGCATTGATAAAGATACTCATGAAGAGGTAGGTTTTCAGACTAAACCTCCCCCTAAACTCACTCAAGTCTCAATGCTACACCCTCTCTGTAGTGTCTTTGACAAATAACAAGACATTTTCACAAGTACAGAACTGAAATTACATTTGTTTTACCTGGCCTCTCTGAGTTGGCACATCCTGATTTCATGGAGCATGGTCCAGGATCAACACATATATAATATGATCCAGGGTCAATATAGACATATCTAACATGCCAAAAGACTCTTGTGTGACCCCTGACCTGCCAGCAGTGATGTAGGGAGAGCAGTGGTAGTGAGAGTAGTGGTAGTGAGTAGTGGTAGTGAGAGTAGTAGTAGTGAGAGTAGTGGTAGTGAGAGTATTGGTAGTGAGAGTAGTGGTAGTGAGAGGTGGTAGTGGTAGTGAGAGTAGTGGTAGTGAGGTATTGGTAGTGGTACTGAGAGTAGTGGTAGTGAGTAGTAGTAGTGAGTAGTGGTAGTGAGAGTATTGGTAGTGAGAGTATTGGTAGTGAGAGTAGTGGTAGTGAGGTAGTGGTAGTGAGTATTGGTAGTGAGTAGTGGTAGTGAGAGTAGTGGTGTGAGTGAGTGAGTAGTGGTAGTGGTACTGAGTAGTGGTAGTGAGTAGTGGTAGTGAGAGTAGTGTTAGTGAGTAGTGTTAGTGAGTAGTGGTAGTGAGAGTAGTGGTAGTGAGGTAGTGGTAGTGAGTAGTGGTGTGAGTGGTGGTAGTGAGTGGTGGTAGTGAGTGTGGTAGTGAGTGGTGCTAGTGGTAGTAGTAGTGACAGTAGTGGTAGTGAGTGTATTGGTAGTGAGGTATTGGTAGTGAGAGTAGTGGTAGTGAGAGTGGTGGTAGTGAGTGAGTGGGTAGTGAGTGAGTGGTAGTGAGAGTAGTGGTAGTGGTACTGAGAGTAGTGGTAGTGAGAGTAGTGGTAGTGAGAGTAGTAGTAGTGAGAGTAGTGGTAGTGAGAGTAGTGGTAGTGAGGTAGTAGTGGAGGTAGTAGTGAGGAGAGTAGTGGTAGTGAGAGTAGGTAGTAGTGAGAGTAGTGGTAGTGATAGTATTGGTATTGAGAGTAGTGGTAGTGAGAGTAGTTGTATTGAGAGTAGTGGTATTGAGAGTAGTGGTATTGAGAGTAGTGATAGTGAGAGTAGTGGTAGTGAGGTAGTGGTGGTGAGAGTAGTGGTAGTGAGAGTAGTGTTGTGAGTGGTGTGGTAGTGAGTGTGGTAGTGAGTAGTGGTGGTGAGAGTAGGGTAGTGAGAGTAGTGGTAGTGAGTAGTGGTAGTGGTAGTAGTAGTGACAGTAGTGGTATTGAGTAGTGGTAGTGAGGTAGTGGTAGTGAGTAGTGGTAGTGAGAGTAGTGGTAGTGAGAGTAGTGGTAGTGAGAGTATTGGTGTGAGAGTAGTAGTAGTGAGAGTAGTGGTGTGAGTGGTAGTGGTGAGTAGTAGTAGTGGTAGTGTAGTGAGGTAGTGGTAGTGGTAGTGGTAGTGAGTGGGTAGTGAGGGTAGTGGTAGTGAGTAGTGGTAGTGAGTGTAGTGGTAGTGAGTAGTGTTAGTGAGAGTAGTGGTAGTGAGTGTAGTAGTAGTGAGTAGTGGTAGTGAGAGTAGTGTTAGTGAGAGTAGTGGTGTGAGTGTAGTAGTAGGAGAGTAGTGGTGGTGAGTGTGGTAGTGAGTGTAGTGGTGTGAGGTAGTGTTGGTGAGAGTGGTGGTGTGAGTGTAGTAGTAGTGAGTGGGTAGTGAGAGTAGTGGTAGTGAGAGTAGTAGTAGTGAGAGTAGTGGTAGTGAGTGTAGTAGTAGTGAGAGTAGTGGTAGTGAGAGTGGTGGTAGTGAGTGTAGTGGTGTGAGTGGTGGTAGTGAGTGTAGTGGTGTGAGAGTAGTGGTAGTGAGTGTAGTAGTAGTGAGTAGTGGTAGTGAGAGTAGTGGTAGTGAGTGTAGTAGTAGTGAGTAGTGGTAGTGAGTGTAGTAGTAGTGAGAGTAGTGGTAGTGAGTGTAGTAGTAGTGGTGTTGAGTAGTGTTAGTGAGGTAGTGGTAGTGAGAGTGTGGTGTGAGAGGTGGTGGTGGAGTAGTGGTGGTGAGGTAGTGGTAGTGAGTGTAGTAGTAGTGAGAGTAGTGGTAGTGAGTGTAGTAGTAGTGAGTAGTGGTGTGAGAGTGTGGTAGTGAGTGTGGTAGTGAGTGTAGTAGAGAGTAGTGGTGTGTGTAGTGATAGTGAGAGTAGTGTTAGTGAGAGTAGTGGTAGTGGTGTAGTGGTAGTGAGAGTAGTGGTAGTGAGTGTAGTAGTAGTGAGTGAGGTGGTGAGTGTAGTGGTAGTGAGAGTAGTGGTAGTGAGTAGTGGTAGTGAGAGTAGTGTTAGTGAGAGTAGTGGTAGTGAGTGTAGTGTTAGTGAGGTAGTGGTAGTGAGTGTAGTAGTAGTGAGAGTAGTAGTAGTGAGAGTAGTGGTAGTGACAGTAGTGGTATTGAGAGTAGTGGTAGTGAGTAGTGGTAGTGAGTGTATTGGTAGTGAGTAGTGGTAGTGAGAGTAGTGGTAGTGGTACTGAGAGTAGTGGTAGTGAGGTAGTGGTAGTGGTACTGAGAGTAGTGGTTGAGGTAGTAGTAGTGAGTAGTGGTGTGCTATTGGTTGAGAGTGTGGTTGAGATAGTGGTAGTGAGCTAGTGGTGTGAGAGTAAGTGAGGAGTGGTAGTGAGACTGAGTGGTATGAGAGTAGTGGTAGTGAGACACAGTGGTACTGAGAGTAGTGGTAGTGAGACTAGTGGTAGTGAGAGTAGTGTTAGTGAGACAGTAGTGTTGAGTGAGGTAGTGGTAGTGAGACAGTGGTAATGAGAGTAGTGGTAGTGAGACTAGTGGTAGTGAGAGTAGTGGTGGTGAGAGTAGTGGTAGTGAGAGTAGTGGTAGTGAGAGGTGCTAGTGAGAGTAGTAGTAGTGACAGTAGTGGTAGTGAGAGAGTCTATTGGTAGTGAGAGTATTGGTGTGAGAGTAGTGGTAGTGAGAGTATTGGTAGTGAGAGTAGTGGTAGTGAGAGTGTGGTAGTGAGGTGGTGGTAGTGATAGTGGTGGTGGTGCCAGTGGTAGAGGTTGGTAGTGAAGTTATGCCCTGGTGGTAAGAGTAGTAGTAGTGAATTGGTAAGACTCAGTGAGAAACATGAGAGTTAGTAGTTTTAGTGATAGTATTGGTATTGAGAGTGTGGTGAGTGAGAGTATTGGTATTGAAGTAGTGGTATTGAGAGTAGTGGTATTGAGAGTAGTGATAGTGAGGTAGTGGTGGTGAGTGAGTAGTGGTAGTGGTGAGTTTAGTGAGAGCAAAGTTAGTGAGGTAGTGGTGGTGAGAGTAGTGGTGGTGAGTGGTGGTGGTGGTGAGTAGGTGGTGGTGAGTAGTGGTAGTGAGAGTAGTGGTAGTGAGAGTAGTGGTTTTAGTAGTGAAGTAGTGGCAAAGAGTAGTGGTGGTGAGTAGTGGTAGTGGTTGGTAGTGAGAGGTGGTGTGAGAGTAGTGGTACAGTGGCACTGAATTAAAGCTACAGTGAGTAGTGGTAGGGAGGTAGTAGTAGTGATTCACCAATTAGTATGAGAGTTGGTAAAATGCTGGTTGAGAGTAGTGGTAGTGGAGGGTCAGTGAGAGTGGTAGTGAGTATGGTAGTGAGAGTGGTGTTAGTGAGCACCCTGAGTGTAGTAGTAGTGAGAGTAGTGGTAGTGAGAACGACAGTGTTAGTGAGAGTAGTGGTAGTGAGTGTAGTAGTAGTGAGAGTAGTGGTAGTGAGAGAGTGGTAGTGAGTGTAGTGGTAGTGAGAGTCGTGTTGGTGAGGTAGTGGTGTGAGTGTATAGTGAAAGTGGTAGTGAAAGTGGTAGTGAGAGTAGTAGTAGTGAGGAGTGGTAGTGAGTGTAGTAGTAGTGAGAGGTAGTGGTTGGAGTACTGGTAGTGATGTAGTAGTAGTGAGAAGTGGTAGTGAGTGTAGTGGTAGTGAGTAGTGGTAGTGAGTGTAGTATTAAGTATGGTTGAGATAGTGGTAGTGAGTGTAGTAGTAGTGAGAGTAGTGGTAGTGAGTGTGTAGTAGTGAGAGTAGTGGTAGTGAGTGTAGTAGTAGTGAAGTGTTAGTGAGAGTAGTGGTAGTGAGAGTAGTGGTAGTGAGAGTAGTGGTAGTGAGAGTAGTGGTAGTGAGTGTAGTAGTAAAAGTGGTAGTGAGTGTAGTAGTAGTGAGAGTAGTGGTAGTGAGAGTAGTGGTAGTGAGAGTAGTGGTAGTGAGTGTAGTAGTAGTGAGAGTAGTGGTAGTGAGTGTAGTGATAGTGAGAGTAGTGTTAGTGAGAGCTGGTTGAGTGTAGTGGTAGTGAGAGTAGTGGTAGTGAGTGTAGTAGTAGTGAGAGTAATGTGAGTGTAGTGGTAGTGAGAGTAGTGGTAGTGAAATGGTAGTGAGAGTAGTGTTAGTGAGAGTAGTGGTAGTGAGTGTAGTGTTAGTGAGAGTAGTGGTAGTGAGTGTAGTAGTAGTGAGTAGTAGTAGTGAGAGTAGTGGTAGTGAGTGTAGTGTTAGTGAGAGTAGTGGTAGTGAGTGTAGTGGTAATGAGTGTAGTAGTAGTGAGAGTAGTGGTAGTGAGTGTAGTGGTAGTGAGAGTAGTGGTAGTGAGTGTAGTGGTAATGAGTGTAGTAGTAGTGAGAGTAGTGGTAGTGAGTGTAGTGGTAGTGAGAGTAGTGGTAGTGAGTGTAGTGGTAGTGAGAGTAGTGGTAGTGAGAGTAGTGGTAGTGAGTGTAGTAGTAGTGAGAGTAGTGGTAGTGAGAGTAGTGGTAGTGAGTGTAGTAGTAGTGAGAGAGTGGTAGTGAGGGTAGTGGTAGTGAGAGTAGTGGTAGTGAGTGTAGTAGAGTGAGAGTAGTGGTAGTGAGTGTAGTGGTAGTGAGAGTAGTGGTAGTGAGAGTAGTAGTGAGAGTAGTGGTAGTGAGAGTAGTGTTCATAACCAGCATGTTGAGGTTGAAGTGTCTCCTGCTCTGTTGTGTTTCCATCGTTCAGCTAGTTGATAACAGGAAGAGGATTGTCACAGGTTAGAGACACAGGGTTGTTCACCACCAGACTCACATGTTCTAGACCTGGTTCTGACCACAGATAATGGGGAAACTGGAGGGACAAAACACACAGACTGTATATTAACACACACACACACACACACACACACACAGCAAGGTGTCAGATCGATTAGATCCTGGGTGGCCGTGTGGCGCTCCATCGCTGACCCTGGGTTGTGGCTAATAATGTGGAGTTGCCAAGAGGTTAGCCATTATGCCCTTAAAGGGAAATTAAACTCAAAAACATCTTTAGTTTTTTTGTTTACTAGTCCACTGTTGATAGAGTCCCAAAATGATTTTACTGTCATATGTCAACTTTTCAAGATATTGGACTTTCAAGAATCAAAGTGTCACTGGCCACAGCATCACACAGTATGATGATGCCTTTTGCATCATACAATCTTTGCTTCATCATGATGATGTGGCTGTCGACACTTTGGTTCTTGTTTTTGAGTGACATTTCCCTTTAAAGATGGAATTCGTAATGGTGAAACTGCCATGTCCGTTTGCGATATTACAGGTGGGATTGTCACACCCTGATCTGTTTCACCTGTCGTTGTGCTTGTTTCCACCCCCCTCCAGGTGTCGCCCATCTTTCCGTTATCCCCTGCGTATTTATACCTGTATTCTCTGTTTGTCTGTTGCCAGTTCGTCTTGTCTTGTCAGGTATTACCAGCGTTCTATGCCAACTTCCTGTTTCTCTAGTTCTGTTTCCTAGATTTTCCTGAACTTTCTTAGACACTACGTTGCCAAAAGTATGTGGACAGCTGCTCATTGAAAATCTCATTCCAAAATCATGGGTAATAATACGGAGTTGGTCGTAGATGACTAGATGGCTAATTGCTGCTGGGACTTCCATTCAGCTTCCATTCAGCCACTAGACCATTAGTAAAGTTTGTCATTGATGTTGGATGATTAGGCCTGGCTCGCGGTCGGCGTTCCAATTCATCCCAAAGGTGGTCATTGGGGTTGAGGTCAGAGCTCTGTGCAGGCCAGTCAGTTCTTCCACACAGATCTCAACAAACCTATTTATGAATGGACCTCACTTTGTGCATGGGAGCATTTTCATGCTGGAACAGGAAATGGCTTTCCCCAAACTGTTGTCACAAAGTCTAGAATGTCATTGTATGCTGTAGTGTTAAGATTTCCCTTCACTGGAACTAAGGGGTCTAGTAGCTCCAACCATGAAAAACGGCCCCAGAACATTATTCCTCCACCACCAAACTTTACAAGCAACATGCATTGGGGCAGATAGCATTCTCATGGCATCCAACAAATCCAGATTTGTCACTCCAGGGAAGGCATTTTTCACTGCACCAGAGTACAACGGTGGTGTGCTTTACAACACTCGAGCCAACACTTGGCATTGCGCATGGTGATTTTAGGCCAATGTGCGGCTACACGGCCATGGAAACCCATTTCATGAAGCTCCTGACGAACAGTTCTTATGCTGACGTTGCTTCCAAAGACAGTTTGGAACTCGGTAGTGAATGTTGCAACTGAGAACAGAGGACTCCCGCCTTCCCGTTCTTTGAGCTTGTGTACCACTTCTCGGCTGAGACATTGTTGCTCCTAGATGTTTCCATTAAACAATAACAGCAATAACAGCTGAAAGGGGCAGCAGGGCAGACATTTGATGAACTGACTTGTTTGAAAGGTGGCATCCTATGACGGTACCACGTTGAAAGTCACTGAGCTCTTCAGTCAACCCATTCTATTGCCAATGTTGGTCTATATGCCAAAGTTGGTCTATGGAAATTGCATGGCTGTGTGATTGAGTTTTTACCACTGTCAGCAACGTGTGTGGCTGAAATAGCCAAATCCACAAATATGAAGGGGTGTAACCATCTTATATATGTATATCATATGTATATTTGTATTCCCAATCATGTGAAATCCATCTAATGAATTAATTTCAAATGACTGATTTCCTTATGACTGTATTCAGTAAAATCTTGCGTTTATATTTTTGTTCAGTATAGAATAAGTCAAGTTATCCCTCTGTCACAGATTGTGAATTATACTGCCTTACTCTGGCCACTGTACATACTGAAAGTAATACCTGTCCTCTCTTTTACTCTGAAGGAAAACATTTTTAAAAAATGTAGCTCTTTACTCCAGCACTTTGGATATGAGATCAAATGTTTAATATGAGGCGACATTATAGAATGTCACCTTTTATTTGAGGGTATTTTCATATATGAAGGGCACAATTCGGCATTTGCTGTATGATTGATGAGGATCTCCATATCGCAAACGTACAGTCCCTTACTAGACGTCCGCAAATGTTTTTAAAATAGACTAACATCCTGGAGCCGTACCCCAGGGCCAGATCTACAGGGAAGTCATCAAAATAAGTCTCTCGGACATTTGTTTTCCATTTAATTATTTTAATTTATTTTCCCGCTGTTCGGGAAAATTCCACCAAATGGGGAGTGGCTGCTTAATGCAAATGGACAAAACATCACCAATGTGACATGGCCATTTCTCCTAAATGGAAAAGACTTCAAAGATGAAACTCGGTGAGCACGGGTTTGGCCAAATGAGCTGTTAGCCCAGAAACATGATGGTGTCAAGGCATCAACGCTTTTTGAGTTAAAAAAAATATTAGAAAATAAATATTTAAAAAAACAGTACACCCTTTGGAAGTCCTCTAACACAATATTTTGCTGCCTGTGCCATGTCCCATAGCAGTCTCTTTCTGATGTAAAGCAGAGGCAAACTGAACAAGTGGTGCAGTTCATGCAACACAGAACACAACAACGCCTTCATGCTGTGCCCTTTTGGCCCTGAGGCACAGTCATGCCTGCAGTAATGAACTGTGGTATAGGAACACCACTGGGGGCAGAGGTAGAGCGGGCAGCTTGGCACCGGGGGCTCCCAGTCAGAGTTGCTATCACTGTGGAAGAAAACATTAAGAAAATATTTGTATTGTATGAGCCTTTTATCGTCACATAAAATAAACAGATATGTATTGTATAGAGCAGAGGGAACAGTCACTAAGGTGAAGTGCTGTTCCATTCAACTCCGGCCATTGTTGTGGGCCTGCCCTCCCCTGAACAGCACCCAATGGCTATTTCAAATGGAAAAGGAGAGGAGTAGCAGGCGCAGTGGCCATGTGTGTGTTTGCTGTTCTACTCCATTCCATTTGAATAAAATAATGGAATATATAATCCGACATGGAAAATATATATATCTGACATGGAATATATATATATATATATATATATATATATATACACATACATATATACACACACACACAAACAAACCACACATTTTATTGCAAATTGCAAAATACATATATATATATATACTGTATATGTACATACTCTGCAATGCCTTCACCACGTGTAGTAAAATGTAAATGTACAATATGCATGATATCAGATAACATCCAAGTCTATCTCAATGGTGTATTGTGTAAGTAGTTAATGGTCAAATTTAAGAATTTGCAAATATGGGTAACACTTTATAATAGCAGTCAGTAATAAAACATGTGTAAGGAATGTACAGTTTGTTCACCATTTATTAATCATTACTCCCAAATGTGTTAAATGTTAGTCACGTAGGTATTCTCACATGTGTAAATTACTAGTATGTGCATGTAATAATGTCTGTAATAATGATACATAAGATCATTCATAAGATGTTTAATGAATATCCTTATAAACTATTTACTAATCATTAGTATATGCATTAATGATTAAGCACAACAGTGAAGGAGACCACATCAGACAGCTCAACCTCAACATACTGTGTATGAACAGTACCACTACTCCCACTACATCACTGCTGCCAGGTCAGGGGTCACACAAGAGCAGCTCTCTCAGATGCTGTGGAGTCTGAATTAATATATAGATTGGTAACAGTTTATAATAACACTTTGTAATAATGAATGTAAAATGTTTATTTTGACTCCACATCATTAATGACTCATTACTCCCACATTAGTTTTAGAAAGCTAGTTATTTATTTTTTTAAACATTTTTATTTCACCTTTATTTAACCAGGTAGGCAAGTTGAGAACAAGTTCTCATTTACAATTGCGACCTGGCCAAGATAAAGCAAAGCAGTTTGACACATACAATGACACAGAGTTACACATGGAGTAAAACAAACATACAGTCAATAATACAGTATAAACAATTCTATATACGATGTGAGCAAATGAGGTGAGATAAGGGAGGTAAAGGCAAAAAAAAGGCCATGGTGGCAAAGTAAATACAATATATCAAGTAAAACACTGGAATGGTAGATTTGCAGTGGAAGAATGTGCAAAGTAGAAATAAAAAATAATGGGGTGCAAATGAACAAAATAAATAAATAAATAAAATAAATACAGTAGGGAAAGAGGTAGTTGTTTGGGCTAAATTATAGGTGGGCTATGTACAGGTGCAGTAATCTGTGAGCTGCTCTGACAGTTGGTGCTTAAAGCTAGTGAGATCAGTGTTTCCAGTTTCATTCACACATTGATAAACAACTTTTACAGTATGTAATAATGATTTTAATGATCTCTCATCAGATGTTTAATAAATTAACGTATAAACCATTAACTGATCATCAGTAAAGTTGTTTTGCAGTCCCTAATCTAAAGGGAGGACTATTCAGACTTTCTTAATACTTTATAAATGTTTTGAACAGTGACCAGTGTAATTTATCACATAAAGATGGACATGCTATTGGTAGACATTCCAGCAGTACCTGATACTCCTTAAGATCTCAAAATGACCTAGAACATATCAATGGTTAAACAATAAGCAAACAACACAATAATGGACACAACACAGAGGATGTTAAAGGAAATATATTGAACATTTTATTCCAAAACAGTCAGATTGTTGTAGTGGTGTGCTGAAGGATGCTAAAATCTTTATCTGAAAATAATAACATTCGATTTTGTTGGCAGTGACTATCAAAACCAAAGTGTGGGTTGCAGTCACCCATTAGTGTCACAAACATGTGTTTAGCAGATGTTATTGCGGGTGTTGCGAAATGCTTGTGCATCTAGTTCTGACAGTGCAGCAATATCTAACAAGTAATATCTAACAATTTCACAACAAACACCTAATACACATAAATCTAAGTAAAAGACTGGAATTTAGAATATTTTAATATATGAGTTTATATTTTGATTCGTGTTACGTTGTTTTATTAAACATGGATCGAAATCTACACGCTGCAGTTTGGTCCGACTCTCCTTCTCCATTAGAAAACCGTTACACCAGTGTAATTTATCACATAAAGATGGACATGCTATTGGTAGATATTCCAGCAGTACCTGATGCTCCTTAAGATCTCAAATTGACCTGGAACATATCAATGGTTAAACAATAAGCAAACAACACAGAGGACGATAAAGGAAATATATTGAACATTTTATTCCAAAACAGTCACACTTGTAGTAGAGTGCTGAAGGAAGTAATGTGTTTGGCTGAAAATGATGGCATTCTTGTTTCTTCTTTCTGATTGCAGATGTAGTGAGAGTTTTATGTCACTCAGTAGAAATAAAATAAAAACTTGTCAAAAGCTTTTGTTTAGCCGATGTTATTGCAGATGTAGTGAGAGTTTTATGCACCTAGTTCCAACAGTGAAGAAATATGTAACAATTTACCAGATACCTAATACACATAAATCTAAGTAAAGGACTGGAATTAAGAATATTTTAATATATGGATGAGCAATGTCAGAGCGGCACAGACTAAGAGCCTTCAGAGACTGCTTACAGGGTAATGGAACCAATATCTAAATACATCATTTAACTGAACATTACGTTTCAAGGGTTGCTACCTTTAATACAGGGTATTTGGTGATTTTCTCCCATTCTTCTCTGCAGATCCTCTCAAGCTCTGTCAGATTGGATGGGGAGCGTCGCTGCACAGCTATTTTCAGGTCTCTCCACAGACGTTCGGTCAGGTTCTAGTCCGGGCTCTTGCTGGGCCATTCAAGCACATTCAGAGACTTGTCCCGAAGCCACACCTGCATTGTCTTGGCTGTGTGCTTAGGGTCATTGATCTGTTGGAAGGTGAACCTTTGATGCCGTCTGAGGTCCTGAGTGCTCTGGAACAGGTTTTCATCAAGTATTCCTCTTTACTTTGCTCTATTCATCTTTCCCTTTATCCTGACTAGACTCTCAGTCGCTTCCACTGAAAAACATTCCGACAGCATGATGTTGCCACCAGTATGCTTCACCGTATGGATGGTGTCAGGTTTCCTCCCAACGCAATGCTTGGCATTCAGGCCAAAGAGTTCATTTTTGGTTTCCTTTAGGTGCCATTTAGGTGCCAAAAGAGTCCTTTATGTGCCATTTGGCAAACTCCAAGGCTGTTATGTGCCTTTTACAGTGGTGTGGCTTCAGTCTGGCCACTCTACAATAAAGGCCTGATTGTTGGAGTGCTGCAGAGATGTTTGTCCTTCTGGAAGGGTCTCCCTTCTCCACAGAGGAACTCTGGAGCTCTCTCAGTGACCATCAGGTACTTGGTCACCTCCAGGACCAAGGCCCTTCTACCCGATTGCTCAGTTTGGACGGGCAGCCAGCTCTAGCCAGTTCAGCTTTTGTGGTTCCAAACTTCTTCCATTTAAGAATGGAGGCCACTGTGTTCTTGGGGGCCTTCAATGCTGAAGAAAAGTTTTGGTACCCTTCCACAGATCTGTGCCTCGACTCTTTCCTGTCTCTGAGCTCTACGGAGAATTCCTTCGATCTCATGGCTTGGATTCTGCTCTGACATGCACTGTCAACTGCGGGACCTTATATAGACAGGTGTTTGCCTTTCCAAAAGTAATTTTATTTAACTAGGTAAGTCAGTTAATTAAGAACAAATTCTTTTTAACTTTTTTACAATGACAGCCTACACCGGCCAAAGCCAGAGGACGCTGGGCCAATTGTGCGCCGTCTTATTGAACTTCCAATAACGACCAGTTGTATTGCAGCTGGATTTCAACCAGGGGGTCTGTGGTGACACGTCTAGCACTGAGATGCGGTGCCTTAGACCGCTCCTCCACTCGGGAACCCAAATCATGTCCAATCAATTGAATCTACCACAGGTGGACTCCAATCAAGTTTAAGAAACATCTCCAGGATGATCAATGGAAACGGGATGCTATTTAGCTGAATTTCGTGTGGTATAACAAAGGGTCTGAATACTTATGTAGATAAGGTATTTCTGTTTTATTTTTAATACATTTGCAAACATTTCTAAAAAACTATTTTGGGGGTTTTGTGCGTAGATTGATGAGAGACAAAAATATTTAAAACATTTTGGAATAAGGCTGTAATGTAACAACATGTGTAAAAAGCCAGGGGTTCTGAATACTTTACGAATGCACTGTATGTATGAAAATACCCTCAAATAAAAGCTGACATTCTATAAGGTCGCCCCATATTAAATACAATCTCATATCCAAAGAGCTGGATAAAAGCACTTTTGATATGGACACTGCAGAGTGAAATAGAGGACAGGGATTACTTCAGTATTTGCAGTAGCCAGAGGAAGGCAGTAATCTATGACAGAGGGATAACTTATTTGATTCTATACTGAACAAAAATATAAATGCAATATTTTACTGATTTACAGTCATATAAGGAAATCAGTCAATTGAAATAAATGTGTCAGGCCCTAATCTATGGATTTCACATGATTGGGAATACAGATATGCATCTGTTGGTCCCCGATATACTGTATATAAAAACGTATGGGGACACCCCTTCAAATGAGTTGAACTAGTTATTACAGCCACACACGTTGCTGACAGGTGTATAAAATTGAGCCCACCGCCTTGCAATCTCCATAGACAAACATTGGCAGTAGAATGGTCTTACTGAAGAGCTAAGTGACTATCAATGTGGCACCTTCATAGGATGCCACCTTTCCAACAAGTCAGTTCATCAAGTTTCTGCTCTGCTAGAGCTGCCCCGGTCAACTGTCAGGGCTGTTGTTTTGAAAAAGAAACGTCTAGGAGCAACAATGACTAAGCCGCTAAGTGGTAGGCCACACAACCTCACTGAACGGGAAGGCCGAGTGCTCCAGCACGTAACGAGTAAAAATCCTCTTTCCTCGGTTGCACATCTCACTACCAAGTTCCAAACTGCCTCTGGAAGCAACGTCAGCACAAGAACTGTTCATCGGGAACTTCATGAAATTGGTTTCCTTGGCCGAGCAGCCGAAAACAAGCCTAAGATCACCATGCACAATGCTGTGTTGGCTCGAGTGGTGTAAAGCACTTCGTCATTGGACGCTGGAGCAGTGGAAACACCTTCTCTGGAGTGATGAGTCACGCTTCACTCTCTGGCAGGCCGATGGACGAATTTGGGTTTGGCGGATTCCAGGAGGACTCTACCTGCCCCATGCATAGTGCCAACTGTAAAGTTTGGTGGAGGAGGAATAATGGTCTGGGGATGTTTTTCATGGTTTGAACTAGGCCCCTTAGTGCCAGTGAAGGGAAATCTTAACACTACAGCATACAATGACATTCTAGACTTTGTGGCAACAGTTTGGGGAATGCTCTTTCCTGTTTCAGCATGAAAAAGCCACCGTGCACAAAGTGAGGTCCATAAAGAACTGTTTTTTTGAGATCTGTGTGGAAGAACCTGACCGGACCGCACAGAGCCCTGACCTCGACCCCATCGAGCACATTTGGGATGAATTGGAACTCCGACTGAAAACCAGGCCTAATCGCCCAACATCAATGGCCAAATGAACTTGTGGCTGAATGGAAGCAAGTCCCCGCAGCAATGTTCCAACATCTAGTGGAAAGCCTTCCCAGAAGAGTGGAGGGTGTAATAGCAGCAAAGGAGGACTAGCTCCATATTAATGCCCATGATTTTGGAATGAGATGTTCGACGAGCAGGAATCCACATTATTTTGGTCATGAAGTGTACAAGTAGAGGGGTGGATCAGAAAAACAGTCAGTATCTCATGTAACCACAATTTGCCTCATGCAGGGAAAAACATCTCCTTTGCAGTGTTGATTAGGCTCTCGAGTGGCGCATTGCATCTCAGTGTTAGAAGTGTCAGTACAGACACCCTGGTTCAAATCCAGGCTGTATCACAACAGGGAGTCCCATAGGGCGGTGAACAATTGGCACAGGTTTGGCTGGTGTAGGCCGTCACTGTAAATAAGAATTTGTTCTCAACTGGCCTAGTTAAAGAAATGTGAAATAGAAGGTGGCTGTTTCAATGGCTGTTGGATATTGTCGGGAACTGGAACATGCTCCCGTACACATCATTCCAGAGCATACCAAACTGATCAATATGTGACATGTCTGGGGAGTATGAGGCCACTGAAGAACTGGGACATTTTCAGCTTCCAGGAGTTGTGCACAGATCATTGCGACGTGGGGGTGTGAATTATCATGCTGAAACATGAGGCGATGGCGGCGGATGAATGGAACTAAAATGGGCCTCAGGATCTCGTACTGTATCTCTGTGCATTCAAATTGTCATCGATAAAATGGAATTGGTTTGTTGCCCGTAGCTTATGCCTGCCCATACCATAACCCCACCGCCACCATGGGGCACTTATTAACAAAATGTGGACAAAGTCAAGCGGTCTGAATACTTTCCAAATACACTGTATATCATAAGATAGTGTTGTAATTATAATTATTTTGAAAACCACAATATCCTTAATTAACTAAAACAACATTATCAGTAATGGTTTACAGATATGTTTTACTTTCTATGTATGTGATACGCGTTATTTGTTATCAACCTTGGTTGAATGGACTGACTGTACGTTACTAAGGACAAGAGCGCCCGCTAAATGACCAAAATGTACAAATGAAAACTTGCAAAGAACACTGGGTAATATGTAGCCGCATGGGCAATTCCAGTAATATACTGTAAAGTAGACTACAGTAACATTTGTATTACCATAAAATTGATTGCCATAAAATTGATTGCAGTCACTGTACTGTAAAATAAATTACAGTAACTTACTGGCCAATTGCTTCCTGTAAGTTACTGTACATTTTACAGGAAATGTTTTAGAGTGGTTCCAGTTGCACCTACTGGGACAGCAACAGTCTGCGGTTGGTCTTGTGGCACCTTGTACAGGGACATGATGAGGGCTGTGGGACCAGGAGGAGCCTTGGTTTCCACTGGATCTTTATTTCCAACTGTGCCAGAGAAAGCTGCTCCACTGGCTGCAGGACGGACATGTTGGGGAACAGATGTTTCTCTACACAGCCGTGGCAGCTGCCGCTCCAGCCTGACACCAGTCTCCTGCAGACAAAATGAGACATTAGGTTCACAGCTAGGTTTCAATTTACAATATTTGGAATGTCAAATCAAATTTTATTAGTCACATCCCCCGAATACAACATGTGTAGACATTACAGTGAAATGCTTAATTACAAGCCCCTAACCAACAATACAGTTAAAAAAATATGAATAAGAAATAACAAAAAGTAACAAGAAGAATAAGTAAAAGTATCAATAAAAGTAACAAGTATTTATAACTTGCAGTAAAATAACAATAGCGAGACAGGGTGGTACCAGTCAGGATGCTCTCTATGGTGCAGCTGTAGAACCTTTTGGAGGATCTGAGGACTCATGCCAAATATTCACCTGAGGGGGAAAATAGGTTTTGTCGTGTCCTCTTCATGACTGTCTTGGCGTGCTTGGACCTTGTTAGTTCGTTGGTGACGTGGACACCAAGGAACTTGAAGCTCTCAACCTGCTCCACTGCTACCCAGTCGATGACAATGGGGGTGTGCTCGGTCCTCTTTTTCCTCTAGTCCACAATCATCTTCTTTGTCTTGATAACGTTGAGGGAGAGGTTGTTGTCCTTTAACCACACAGACTCTGACCTCCTCCCTGTATGCTGTCTCTTTGGTGTCGGTGGTCAGGTCTACTTAATGGTGCTGGAGTCATACCAAGCTGTGCAGTCATGAGTGAAAGGGGAGTACAGGAGGGGACTGAGCACGCACCCCTGAGAGGCCTTTGTGTTGAGGATCAGCGTGGTGGATGTGTTGTTACCTACCTTTACAACCTGTTGGCAGCCCATCAGGAAGTCCAGGATCCAGTTGCAGAGGGAGGTGTTTAGTCCCAGGGTTCTTAGCTTAGTGAAGAGCTTTGATGGCACTATTGTGTTGAACACCGAACTGTAGTTAATGAATAGCATTCTCATAGGTGTTCCATTTGTCGAGGTGGGAAAGGGCAGTGTGGAGTGCAATAGAGATTGCATTATCTTTGGATCTGTTGGAGCGGAAGGCAAATTGGTGTGGGTCTAGGGTTTCTGGGATAATGATGTTGATGTGAGACATGACCAGCTATTCAAAGCACTTCATGGCTACAGACAAGAGTGCTACGGATTGTTAGTCATTTAGGTTACCTTAGTGTTCTTGGGCACAGGAACTACGGTTGTTTGCTTAAAACATGTTGGTATTACAGACTCGGACAGGAAGAGGATGAAAATGTCAGTGAAGACACTTGCCAGTTGGTTACCAATGCTTGCAGTACACATCCTGGTGATCCGTCTGGCCCTGTGGCCTTGTGAATGTTGATCTGTTTAAAGGTCTTACTCACATCGGCTGCGAAGATGGCAATCACACAGTCTTCCGGAACAGCTGGTTGTGGGTAATTAAAGGGTAATAAGGCTGGTGGAACTCTACATAGAGGGTTCTAGGATGAACCCTCCAAAGATTATAAACTGAGACATGGTATTGATTTCAGATGTTCATACTATGTATCATTTAGCTATTTTTTTAATCCATTTTATAATAAAGCTGTAATGTAACAAAATGTTGAAAATGTAAAGGAGTCTGAATATTTTTTCAATGCACCGTATACATGGTAAAACAGATACTTCCTTTTGATTTATTTTTGGACTGTTTTGAATCGCTACAAGACCATGGTGCTTGCCTACGGAGCTGTGAGGGGAACGGCACCTCAGTACCTCCAGGCTCTGATCAGGCCCTACACCCAAACAAGGGCACTGCGTTCATCCACCTCTGGCCTGCTGACCTCCCTACCACTGAGGAAGTACAGTTCCCGCTCAGCCCAGTCAAAACTGTTCGCTGCTCTGGCCCCCAATGGTGGAACAAACTCCTCACGACGCCAGGACAGCTGAGTCAATCACCACCTTCCGGAGACACCTGAAACCCCACCTCTTTAAGGAATACCTAGGATAGGATAAAGTAATCCTTCTCACCCCCTTAAAAGACCTAGATGCACTATTGTAAAGTGGCTGTTCCACTGGATGTCATAAGGTGAAAGCACCAATTTGTAAGTCGCATTTAGCGTCTGCTAAATGACTCTGTCCTATATATATTTGTTGACACTAAAGTATTTCCATACTTCCATTCATTTAAAAAAAACTGGTACGGGGTTACCTTGAGGGCAAGTCTTGTAGGCGTCAACCACCCTCCTGTATCTTAAAACAATTCCATGTCTCAGTTTAGAATCTTTGGAGGGTTCATTCTATAACCCTCTATGTAGAGTTCCACCAGCCTTATTACCCTTTAATTACCCACAACCTTCATTCAGAATGATTGCCAGGGTAGAGTAGATTTAATACTGACACTACCTCAATCATCTCAACTGGAACAACCATCTCAGTAACGGGTTAAATAAATTAAATTACTAGTAGATTGGTTTAGTTTGGAAGACTGTTGTCTTTGTGTAGTATAAAATGGATCAACCAATCACTGAAATGTTACAGATATTACAGTAAAACAATTCTGTAAATCTCTCTGCAATGTAGGTGTTTGTGAGAGTCTTAGTTATCGATGGTGGGGTTATATTAGTTTGTAGTCCAAACCGTAATGAAATTGTAATTGACATTGTAATGAAAAGACCGATTTTCGGGATGTCTCCTGGCCTGACAAACACCGCTGTAGCTAGACCGCAGAAGAGACATCGGTGGATGCGGGGATTGAAATGCAGCCTGTGCCAAAAAATAGCTATCTCTAGCTTAAGGATGGATTTGGATGGGGAGGCCTGTTTTGTCATGGGCAGCCCCATTGAGGGCTCTCACCATTTTTAAATAGTCAACACATTAACATCAACACGCCACAGGATATACCCATTGGACGTTGGGCTCTGCTGGGAGTTTACCTCATAGCCTATGGGATATTCATTGAATATTTAATGGAGGAGGATGGTAAATGTGATCTGCATAACATACCAATAGACATACCTTTATATTCCTCCTGAATCCTTCAAACACAGACACAAAAGTGAGCAGCTCATTCATCTGCACCCAATACATCTAGCCTTCAACATAATTATTATAGCATAGATATTCTTACCTCTGTTGATTCATATCCATTGAATTGTGTCCAATCTCGGTTTTAGAAATATTTGTACGAATATGAAAAGATAGATGGTATCATCATAAAACAATATCAATTTTGATCATCACAAACCTTACCTTAAACTGAGGAGATCTTGACATTTTTCTGTTAAGTGGCTGCACCTACTGTCCTTTCAAATTAAAATCCATATGTTTCAGTTGGACAGTTAGGTTCCAGCAAGAACCCCCACCAACTAAGGCAGTTCCTTGGTGAAACCCACCTCCTATGGGGTTCTTGGAAAAACCTTTTCGGGGCCATTTTCGGTGCCAAAAACCCTGATGTTCTTGAAACAACTTAGAGGATCTTAGAAGAACCCTTGTTGAACCTCTAATTTTTAGAGTGTACAGGGATGTAGTACCGTCATAGTGCGGGGGAGAATATAACGAGTAAAAATATGTCTGGAAATGTTATTCTAATCAATTCTAAATTAATTATAGTTAATTACCACAAAATTCCACGAAAACAAAACACTAAGTAAATATTCAAATATAATAATTCAAGAAAATCTATATGCATATTCCCATGAAACAGATTGACATCAAATGATTGGCATGCAGTGTCACACCATGACCATAGTTTGCTTTGTATGTTTCTATGTTTTGTTTGGTCAGGGTGTGATCTGAGTGGGCATTCTATGTTGGATGTCTAGTTTGTCTGTTTCTGTGTTTGGCCTGATATGGTTCTCAATCAGAGGCAGGTGTTAGTCATTGTCTCTGATTGGGAACCATATTTAGGTAGCCTGTTTTGTGTTGGGTTTTGTAGGTGGTTGTTTCCGTGTCTGTGTTTGTTTCACCACACAGAACTGTTTCGTTTTCACATTTATTGTTTTGTATATTTGTAGTGTTTTCTCGGTATTCGTCTTGATTAAAGATGTTTAACCCTAACCACGCTGCGTTTCTGTCCGCCTCTCCTTCCCGGGAAGAAAACCGTGACATGCAGTTACAACATTTCACCTGAAAAACGTGAAGAATTATCATCACCATTGACAGTGATGGCCTATTTTGAAATGAGGCATTCCTAACTGTCTGCGACGGCATTAAAAATATACATTTTTCTTGAGACAAAAGACCTTGCTTTGTCATAGGCAAATGTTGCAATTGGAGGATGCATTTTATGCCTATTCTACGGTGATATTCAATGGGCTGTCGGTACAATGATGAGAAATTATGACCTCAAAGAATTGCTCTCCCCCTAAAACGTTAGGTGAGGGATTGTTGCAGTCACTCATTAGAGCAGTTCATAGACTGCTTACAGGGTAAGGGAAACAATATCTACATACATCATTTAACTGAACATTACATTTAAAAGGTTACTACCTTTAATACACTACAAGTGAAGTTGTCCAAATACTTATGACTTCTTCAAAATGGGGGAGGGGGGGACTTGATTCATAAGTGGAATTCATTTCTTAACACTGTTCAAATCAAATCAAATGTATTTATATAGCCCTTCTTACATCAGCTGATATCTCAAAGTGCTGTACAGAAACTCAGCCTAAAACCCCAAACAGCAAGCAATGCAGGTGTAGAAGCACGGTGACTAGGAAAAACTCCTAAGAAAGGCCATAACCTAGGAAGAAACCTAGAGAGGAATCAGGCTATGAGGGGTGGCCAGTCCTCTTTTGGCTGTGCCGGTTGGAGATTATAACAGAACATGGCCAAGATGTTCAAATGTTCATAAATGACCAGCATGGTCAAATAATAATAATCACAGTAGTTGTCGAGGGTGCAACAAGTCAGCACCTCAAGAGTAAATGACAGTTGGCTTTTCATAGCTGATCATTGAGAGTATCTCTACCTCTCCTGCTGTCTCTAGAGAGTTGAAAACAGCAGGTCTGGGACAGGTAGCACGTCCGTGATAGTCTGGAGACCCTGCCTCATACGTCTCGTGTCTGAACAGTTGAATTGCGACTCCACTTTGTCTCTCTACTAACGTTTTGCCTGTTTGATTGCTGAAGTTGTCCAAATACTTATGAATTGTTCAAATGGGGGGACTAGATACATAAGGTGTCTTCATTTCTAAACTGTAAAACAGATACAGTGCATTCAGAAGTTATTCACACCCCTTGAATGTTTTCAATTTTTTTTTACGTTACAACCCTATTCTAAAATTGTTTGTTTTCTCCTTAACCTCTTCAGTCGACCCTCTACTTTTTTGAACATTTTGTTAAAAATCGCGCAACATTTCAGCGCCCTGCTACTCATGCCAGGAATATAGTACGTTCATATGGTTAGAATGTGTGTATAGGAAACCCTCGGACGTTTTTAAAACTGGTTAAATCACGACTGTGGCTATTACATAACGTGCGTTACATCGGAAAGCGCAGGAAAACCTGATCACAGAAAATGGAAATAAATATCCTTGCGCCACTACCGCAATTGTTAACAGTGAGCCGAATTAGATAAGACCGAGCATTCAACTCCCACAGCATCCCCATGTTGTCGAGTATCTTGTGAATTTAATCCTCTTTGATTCTTGGTTGAACCGAAAGAGGGGCACGACGTACCTCCGGTCTCCGCCCAGATCATTCCGGAAGAGCTCTCTCCTGAAATTTTTTCCAAGACGACAGCTAATGATATGTACATCGCCTACGGATGATTTTTATCGCTTATTAACGTTTACTAATACCTAAAGTAGCATTACAAACGTATTTCAAGTGTTTTGTGAAAGTTTATCGTCTACTTTTTGAATTTTAAAAATGACGTTACGTTGTGAAATCGCTGTTTTTTTCGTTTATCACACAGTCTACATATAACGATATCTTGGCTTTATATGGCCCGATTTAATCGAAATAAAGACCCAATAGTGTTTATGGGACATCTAGGAGTGCCAACAAAGAAGATGGTGAAAGGTAATGACTGTTTTCTATTTTATTGTGCGGTTTGTGTAACGCCGAAATGCTAATTATTTTGTTTACGTCCCCTGCTGTGCTTTTCTGTTGTAGTGTATTGGTGCATGCTATCAGATAATAGCTTCTCATGCTGTCGCCGAAAAGCATTTTAAAAATCTGACTTGTTGCCTGGATTCACAACGAGTGTAGCTTTAATTTGATACCCTGCATGTGTATTTTAATGAACTTTTGAGTTTTAACTAATACTATTAGCATTTAGCGTAGCGCATTTGCATTTCCAGAGCTCTAGTTGGGACGCAAGCGTCCCAGGTAGAGGTAAGAGGCCTTAACAAAAAAAGTGGAATTCAAGGAACATTTGATTAGAGTGTTTTCTACTGTAACGATGTGCGCTGAGAGTCGGCAATTAAGTTTAGGGAGTGAGTGTTTTAATAAATAAACACGACATGATACAAAATAAACAACAGGAACAACGTGCAGACATAAAACAGAAACAGAAACAATGACCCCTGGGGGAAGGAACCAAAGGGAGTGACATATACGTATAGGGAAGGTAATCGGGAAAGTGATGGAGTCCAGGTGAGTCTGATGGTGCGCACCATAACGAGCAGCCTGGTGACCTAGAGGCCGGAGAGGGAGCACATGTGACATCGGGTCTCCATGGAGCTGAGTAAATCTGTTTTTATTTCTCTCTCTAAACATTTTTGGAATCACTTACAAAAACCCTGATGATAAATTAGTTCACTGAGGTGTACATGTTTTTTTATTGATTGGTTTAATAACTTGTTAGTAATTGGCTGTGATGTTAATGATGTTCTACTGTAATGTCTGTCACGCACTGACCTTAGTTTCTTTGTTTTCATTATTATTTTGGTTAGGCCAGGGTGTGACGAGGGTGGTTTGTTTAGTTTTTGTATTGTCTAGGGTTTTTATGTCTAGGGGTTTTGGAAAGTCTAGGTGTTTATATGTGTATGGTTGCATAGATTGGTTCTCAATCAGAGGCAGCTGTTTATGGTTGTCTCTGATTGGGGACCATTTTTTAGGTAGCCATATTCCTTGGGTATTTTGTGGGTTCTTAGTCTATGTTAGTCTATGTTAGTTGCCTTTATGTACTAGCCATAATAGCTTCACGGTTCGTTTTGTTGTTTTGTATTAGTTTTGTTCAGTGTTCGTTCTTCCATTAAAAGAAGTATGTACGCTCACCACGCTGCGCCTTGGTCTCCTCTATATGATGACCGTGACAGAAGAACCCACTAGAAAAAGGACCAAGCAGCGTGAAAAGGAGGAGCAGCGTTTGATGAAGCAGACAACATGGACATGGGACGAAATACTGGACGGTAAAGGATTCTGGACGTGGCAGGAAATATTGCCAGGAGAGAATCGCCGACCATGGAGGCAGGTGGAGATAGCACGGGAGGAACGGCGACGATATGAGTGTACACGGCTAGCACGGAAGCCCGAGAGGCAGCCCCAATAAATTGTTTTTGGGGGGCACACGAGGAGATTGCATGAGTCAGGTCGGAGACCTGAGCCAACTCCTCGTACTTACTGTGTGGAGCGTGTTACTGGTCAGGCACCGTGTTATGCTGTGGAGTGCACGGTGTCACCCGAGCGCTATTCTAGCCCGGTGCGCTCTATTCCAGCTACTCGCATTGGCCGGGCTATAATGGTTAACCAGCCAGGAAGGAGGGTGCCGGCTCAGCGCTCCTGGTTTCCAGTATACCTCTTTGGACCAGGATATCCTGCGCCGGCTCTGCGTACTGTGTCTTCGGTGAGTCTGCACAGCCCAGTGCGTCCTGTGCCAGCGCCCATTTGCAGGGCAAGAATAAACATCCAGCCAGGACTGGTTGTGTCAGCTCTACACTCCAGACCTCCAGTGCGCCTCCACAGTCAAGTTCGCCCTGTAACTGCTCCCGCACTCGCCCTGAGGTACGTGTCACCAGCCCAGTACCACCAGTGCCGGCACCAAGCACCAGACCTACAGTGTGCCTCGGCAGTCCAGGGCGTCCGGCGACAGTACCCAGTCCAGAGCGTCCGGCAACAGTACCCAGTCCAGAGCGTCCGGCGACAGTACCCAGTCCAGAGCGTCCGGCGACAGTACCCAGTCCAGAGCGTCCGGCGACAGTACCCAGTCCAGAGCGTCCGATAGTTCACAGACCGGAACCTCCATCGACGGGCCACAGTCCGGAACCTCCAACAACGGGCCACAGACCGGAACCTCCATCGACGGGCCACAGTCTGGGAACCTCCAACGACGGGCCACAGTCTGGGAACCTCCAACGACGGGCCACAGTCTGGGAACCTCCAACGACGGGCCACAGTCCGGAACCTCCAACGACGATCCCCAGTTCGGAGCCTCCAGCGACAGTCCCCAGCCCGGGGCCTCCAGCGACGGTCCCCAGTTCGGAGCCTCCAGCGACAGTCCCAGCCAGGGGCCTCCAGCGACGGTCCCCAGCGACGGTCCCCAGTCCGGGGGTTACAGTCATGCACTGTCATGCACTGACCTTAGTTATCTTTGTTTTCTTTATTATTTTGGTTAGGTCAGGATGTGACGAGGGTGGTTTGTTTAGTTTTTGTATCGTCTATAGGTTTTGTATGTGTAGGGGTTTTTGTAAGTCTAGGTGTTTATATTACTATGGTTGCCTAGATTGGTTCTCAATCAGAGGCAGCTGTTTATCGTTGTCTCTGATTGGGGACCATTTTTAGGTAGCCATATTCCTTGGGTATTTTGTGGGTTCTTATTCTATGTTTAGTTGCCTGTATGCACTAGCCATATTAGCTTCACGGTTCATTTTGTATTAGTTTTGTTCAGTGTTCGTTCTTCCATTAAAATAAGTATGTACACTTACAACGCTGCGCCTTCTCATCTATACGACGACTGTGACAATGTCCTTGTCATTGTATCTTCTTATATATATTTTTATTTTACTTAAAGTCTCAATTGGGCTCCCTGATTAAATTTAAGGTAATAAAATATTACGTTTTAAAAGTTAAATTACTCATATTTATATGTTGAAGCGTTATGTTCTATGTGCAACTAATAGCTGCTCAGATTGGAGAGGAGGCAGAGCACATTGAACGTGCCAGGAGCATATGTGGTCACGTTACTATTGGAAGACTTGGGAGATTGATTATCTGCAACAGACAGCGCATATCAGTATGAGAAGTACAAATATAGCCTTTCTAGACCTTATAATCTGTCGATTGTAGACACACAACTGATCCAATTGGAATGAAATAAACACATCACAGGGCTTTTTTTTTACGGAAAACCGTAGTCCTTAAAGGAACTGCAAAAACACAAGCAAGCAATGAGAACATTTGACTAGGATGGAAGAAATGATACAGTAAAACCTACAAAAGAACAAATGTAAACCAGGTAAAACGCACACTGTCCAATAAAAAAACCACACAACATTCCTAAAATAAAGACATGTTTGGGACACCTCCCCTACCCCAGTAAATTACAAACAGTCCCTTACATTAAAAGAACATTTCATGAAAAAATTACAGCTGTTTGGGAATAATTCACTATTAGCCATTTAATCAAGTCAGCCCTCCTCAACAGCTTCAACAGAATCCCCCAAAGCCTGGGCACAAGGACCACCTATTATACAAGTCTTACTGCTGTATTGTAACATTAACCATACCTTGCACAAAATCCTGTGATTGTTCCATGTAGTCAATGACTTCTTCTTCTACTTCTATGACTGTGTTGGCAGTTCATAAATTAACTGAAAATGTGCATAGCACCACCTACTGTGTCTGAACAGACATAAAGCTAAGATCGGTAGGATAAGTTCCACCAGCAATTATGGAATGTCTGCTGACCTGGATGGAATTATGTAATTCTTACTTAGCACTTAGCAAGTCCCACCCAGCTGACTATTTAAAAATGGTGAAAGCCCTCAATGTTACTGCCCATTCTATAACAGGATTTGGGACAAGAGGGCCCTCTATCCACTCGATGATCATCTGAGACAGCTGAGTTCCAGAAAACAGAGGGGGCAGCTATTCTGAAGTTGCCCCTACCTGCATTTCCAGCTGTGTCTTCAGATGTAGAAGAGATACAGTAGTATGAGATCAGCTGAAACCAATGCTTCTATATGGTGCCAAATAAGGGTTCCTTGTAACCATAGCGGATCCCTTATTGGTGCTATATGGAACCATTTATGAAGGCTCTACCCTTTACTGAATCCTGTTCTCAACCGGCTTGTAGAACATGTTTAGACAATGGATTTAGAAGTGGATATGAAACAAACCTTAAACCTGATTGGTCAACTCCCCCAGCCCTCAAGCATCAATTAACATCATTTGTATTGATTTTGGTTGCTGCAGTTCAGTATTGTGAGACTCTAACTTTGCACATTCAAAGGGCTGTAAGAGAACTCAAAAGCAGTCACCAGACACAGACACAAGGCAGGAATTCAATTGGTGAGGGATTAATATAGCACCATTCCTGTTAATAGAGACCTTGAATAGTAGGAATATGGCTGTGATAAATAGTCAAAATGTAAAAAGGCTGAAAATCAAGAATTGTCAAAGAATGTGCTTAACCACTTGGTTGATATGCCAGTAAAAAGTACGGTGGACTAAGAATAGGTACATTTCGTTTTTATTAAAAATACTTATTTTGGTTAAAGATATAATTGAATTGTTGACAATCCACTATATTAGGCAACATACATTGGTTTAACCATATTTCATGACCCATCAGTATTAATCATTAATGCCTATTCTAGTTATTTAATGCCTATTCTAGTTATGTAATGATTAATATATAGTGAACAAACTGTAAATGGCTTACAAATGTTTTTTTATTACTTAACATTATAGTGTTACCCTTAATTGCATATTCTTGCATTTAACCCTCAATTACTTACACAATACACCAGTGTGATAGACTTGGATGTTATCTAATATCATGGAGTATTGTGCATTTCAACATTACTACATTTGATGAAGACGTTGTCTCACAATTGAGCCACTAGAGGGAGGTGTTTAACAACATATAGAACGACTGATGACTTCCTCAGAATGTACTATTAGAATACTTACAAACTATTTATCATTGAATAACATGGGACAACAACAGACTTATGCCTTCTCCAAGTCCTTCAAATCCAATCCATCCAAATCATTCTGTATCAGTACCACATGTATCTTTTGATGAGAACACTGAGATAAGTAATGTCAGTGTATCGTTAAATGAAAGAAGCAATTACAACAATTTTATTACTTGACTATATCAAACCTTTGTGAAACTAGGGAATAAAATTCTAGGAACTTCAGAGTTAAAATATGTTTAGCTGTCACTTTGAACCATAGATAAAATAATGCATCAATTATTAAGGAATGAAATATACATTTTACTAGGCAAGTGAGTTAAGAACAAATTCTTATTTTCAATGACGGCCTAGGAACAGTGGGTTAACTGCCTGTTCAGGTGCAGAACGACAGATTTGTACCTTGTCAGCTTAGGGATTGCGATGTTGCAACCTTTCAGTTACTAGTCCAACGCTCTAACCACAAGGCTACCCTGCCTCCCCACTATTGCAACAAGTGGTAGAAAAAGGATGAAAAGTGATAAATTGTCACTTAAAAAGACAAAAATAAGAAAATGAATAGATTTGGAATCCAACAAATTAAATAGTTGACAACAACAATAGAAAGTCTATTTGCTGCTTTTCTCTCAGACTTATTTGTCTGTGCAGTTTTAACACCAGACACGCTGACAGCCTCTTTTGAAAATACCTTTCTATAAATTCCTAACAAATGGTTTATTACTGAACATTTTAAAGTGTTACCCATATTTGCATATTCTTAAATTTGACCATCAACTACTTACACAATAAACCATTGAGATAGACTTGGATGTTAGCTGTTATCATGCATATTGTACATTTACATTTTACTGCACTTGTTGAAGGCATTGTGTCCCAATTGAGCCACTAGAGAGTGATGTTAAACCTACAAAATGACTCATGACGTTCTCAAAATGTACTTTTAGAATAGTTACATACTGTTTATCATTAAATAACACGGAACAACAACAGACTTTGGTATTTGGAATATACAATCCACAATGTCTAAATTGTTTTTTATAACACAAGCTTAATCCTTCCGTTGCCTTCTCCAAGTCATTCCAATCCATACAAATTATTCTGAATCAACACCACATATATCTATGATGATAAGATAAGTTATATCAGTGTATTGTTACATGAAAGAAGCAATTATAACAATTGTATTACAAAGCTATATTAAACCTGTTAATCAAACTGGGGAATTTTTTTATTTTATTTCACCTTTATTTAACCAGGTAGGCAAGTTGAGAACAAGTTCTCATTTACAATTGCGACCTGGCCAAGATAAAGCAAAGCAGTTCGACAGATACAACGACACAGAGTTACACATGGAGTAAAACAAACATACAGTCAATAATACAGTATAAACAAGTCTATATACAATGTGAGCAAATGAGGTGAGAAGCGAGGTAAAGGGAAAAAAGGCCATGGTGGCAAAGTAAATACAATATAGCAAGTAAAACACTGGAATGGTGGTTTTGCAATGGAAGAATGTGCAAAGTAGAAATAAAAATAATGGGGTGCAAAGGAGCAAAATAAAAAAAATAATTAAATACAGTTGGGAAAGAGGTATTTGTTTGGGCTAAATTATAGGTGGGCTATGTACAGGTGCAGTAATCTGTGAGCTGCTCTGACAGTTGATGCTTAAAGCTAGTGAGGGAGATAAGTGTTTCCAGTTTCAGAGATTTTTGTAGTTCATTCCAGTCATTGGCAGCAGAGAACTGGAAGGAGAGGCGGCCAAAGAAAGAATTGGTTTTGGGGGTGACTAGAGAGATATACCTGCTGGAGCGTGTGCTACAGGTGGGAGATGCTATGGTGACCAGCGAGCTGAGATAAGGGGGACTTTACCTAGCAGGGTCTTGTAGATGACATGGAACCAGTGGGTTTGGCGACGAGTATGAAGCGAGGGCCAGTCAACGGAGCGTACAGGTCGCAATGGTGGGTAGTATATGGGGCTTTGGTGACAAAACGGATTGCACTGTGATAGACTGCATCCAATTTGTTGAGTAGGGTATCGGAGGCTATTTTGTAAATGACATCGCCAAAGTCAGTATTGGTAGGATGGTCAGTTTTACAAGGGTATGTTTGGCAGCATGAGTGAAGGATGCTTTGTTGCGAAATAGGAGGCCAATTCTAGATTTAACTTTGGATTGGAGATGTTTGATATGGGTCTGGAAGGAGAGTTTACAGTCTAACCAGACACCTAAGTATTTGTAGTTGTCCACGTATTCTAAGTCAGAGCCGTCCAGAGTAGTGATGATGGACAGGCGGGTAGGTGCAGGTAGCGATCGGTTGAAGAGCATGCATTTAGTTTTACTTGTATTTAAGAGCAATTGGAGGCCACGGAAGGAGAGTTGTATGGCATTGAAGCTTGCCTGGAGGGTTGTTAACACAGTGTCCAAAGAAGGGCCAGAAGTATACAGAATGGTGTCGTCTGCGTAGAGGTGGATCAGAGACTCACCAGCAGCAAGAGCGACCTCATTGATGTATACAGAGAAGAGAGTCGGTCAAGAATTGAACCCTGTGGCACCCCATAGAGACTGCCAGAGGTCTGGACAGCAGACCCTCCGATTTGACACACTGAACTCTATCAGAGAAGTAGTTGGTGAACAGGCAATCATTTGAGAAACCAAGGCTGTCGAGTCTGCCGATGAGGATGTGGTGATTGACAGAGTCGAAAGCCTTGGCCAGATCAATGAATACAGCTGCACAGTAATGTTTCTTATCGATGGCGGTTAAGATATCGTTTAGGACCTTGAGCGTGGCTGAGGTGCACCCATGACCAGCTCTGAAACCAGATTGCATAGCAGAGAAGGTATGGTGAGATTCTAAATGGTCGGTTGACTTGGCTTTCGAAGACCTTAGAAAGGCATGGTAGGATAGATATAGGTCTGTAGCAGTTTGGGTCAAGAGTGTCCCCCCTTTTGAAGAGGGGATGACCGCAGCTGCTCTCAATCTTTGGGAATCTCAGACGACACGAAAGAGAGGTTGAACAGGCTAGTAATAGGGGTGGCAACAATTTCGTCAGATAATTTTAGAAAGAAAGGGTCCAGATTGTCTAGCCCGGCTGATTTGTAGGGGTCCAGATTTTGCAGCTCTTTCAGAACATCAGCTGAATGGATTTGGGAGAAGGAGAAATGGGGAAGGCTTGGGCGAGTTGCTGTTGGGGGTGCAGTGCTGTTGACCGGGGTAGGAGTAGCCAGGTGGAAAGCATGGCCAGCCGTAGAAAAATGCTTATTGAAATTCTCAATTATTGTGGATTTTTCAGTGGTGACAGTGTTTCCTATCTTCAGTGCAGTGGGCAGCTAGGAGGAGGTGTTATTATTCTCCATGGACTTTACAGTGTCCCAGAACTTTTTTGAGTTAGTGTTGCAGGAAGCAAATTTCTGCTTGAAAGTCTAGCCTTGGCTTTTCTAACTGCCTGTGTATAATGGTTTCTATCTTCCCTGAACAGCTGCATATCACGGGGGCTGTTCGATGCTAATGCATAACGCCATAGGATGTTTTTGTGTTGGTTAACCTCTTCAGTCGACCCTCTACTTTTTTGAACATTTTGTTAAAAATCGCGCAACATTTCAGCGCCCTGCTACTCATGCCAGGAATATAGTACGTTCATATGGTTAGAATGTGTGTATAGGAAACCCTTGGACGTTTTTAAAACTGGTTAAATCACGACTGTGGCTATTACATAACGTGCGTTACATCGGAAAGCCCTGATCACAGAAAATGGAAATAAATATCCTTGCGCCACTACCGCAATTGTTAACAGTGAGCCGAATTAGATAAGACCGAGCATTCAACTCCCACAGCATCCCCATGTTGTCGAGTATCTTGTGAATTTAATCATCTTTGATTCTTGGCTATACCGAAAGAGGGGCACCGCTTACCTCCGGTCTCCGCCCAGATCATTCCGGAAGAGCTCTCTCCTGAAATTTTTTTCCAAGATGACAGCTAATGATATGTACATCGCCTACGGATGATTTTTATCGCTTATTAACGTTTACTAATACCTAAAGTAGCATTACAAACGTATTTCGAAGTGTTTTGTGAAAGTTTATCGTCTACTTTTGAATTTTAAAAAATGACGTTACGTTGTGAAATCGCTGTTTTTTTCGTTTATCACACAGTCTACATATAACGATATCTTGGCGTTATATGGCCGGTTTTAATCGAAATAAAGACCAATAGTGTTTATGGGACATCTAGGAGTGCCAACAAAGAAGATGGTGAAAGGTAATGACTGTTTTCTATTTTATTGTGCGGTTTGTGTAACGCCGAAATGCTAATTATTTTGTTTACGTCCCCTGCTGTGCTTTTCTGTTGTAGTGTATTGGTGCATGCTATCAGATAATAGCTTCTCATGCTGTCGCCGAAAAGCATTTTAAAAATCTGACTTGTTGCCTGGATTCACAACGAGTGTAGCCTTAATTTGATACCCTGCATGTGTATTTTAATGAACTTTTGAGTTTTAACTAATACTATTAGCATTTAGCGTAGCGCATTTGCATTTCCAGAGCTCTAGTTGGGACGCAAGCGTCCCAGGTAGAGGTAAGAGGTTAAGGGCAGTCAGGTCTGGGGAGAACCAAGGGCTATATCTGTTCCTGTTTCTAAATTTCTTGAATGGGGCATGTTTATTTAAGATGGTTAGGAAGGCATTCAAAAAAAATATCCAGGCATCCTCTACTGACGGGATGAGATCAATAACCTTGCAGGATACCCCGGCCAGGTCGATTAGAAAGGCCTGCTCGCTAAAGTGTTTCAGGGAGCGTTTTACAGTGATGAGTGGAGGTTGTTTGACCGCTGACCCATTACGGATGCAGGCAATGAGGCAGTGATCGCTGAGATCTTGGTAGAAGACAGCAGAGGTGTATTTAGAGGGCAAGTTGGTTAGGATGATATCTATGAGGGTGCCCGTGTTTAAGGCTTTGGGGAGGTACCTGGTAGGTTCATTGATAATTTGTGTGAGATTGAGGGCATCAAGTTTAGATAGTTCAGGCTTTTATTTTGAAAAATGAGCGAGAAAGATCACATTGCGTAATTGGATAGGTGGGGGCTCTCAGAGTGAGTTTTGCATAACAGAGTAAAGCGGACATTGTTTCTCCCGGTCCTTTTGAAAAACCTACACTCCCGGTTGATATATTATCGAATATATATTTTAAAAACAACCTGAGGATTGATTATAAAAAACGTTTGTCATGTTTCTGTGGACATTATGGATATTATTTGGAATTTTCGTCTGCATTGTTGTGACCGCTCTTTCCTGTGAATTTCTGAACATAACGCGACAAACAAACGGAGGTATTTTGGATATGAAAAATAATCTTTATGGAACAAAAGGAACATTTGTTGTGTAACTTGGAGTCTCGTGAGTGAAAGCATCCGAAAATCATCAAAGGTAAACAATTCATTTGACTGCTTTTCTGATTTTCGTGACCAAGCTACCTGATACTAAGTGTACTTAATGCTTTGTTATGCGATCGATAAACTTACACAAACGCTTGTATTGCTTTCGCTGTAAATCATCATTTCAAAATCTGAGACGACAGGTGGATTAACAAAAGGCTAAGCTGTGTTTTGCAATATTGCACTTGTGATTTCATGAATATTAATATGTTTTAGTAATATTATTTCACTGTAGTGCTATGCTATTCAGCGTTGCTGATGACAATTATCCCGCTATTGGGATGGGGTGTGTCAACAAGTTAAACATAGCCAGCAAGTCACCATCCATTAGTCAATTAGACATCATTCTGACACCAAACTGATACAAACGGATACCACACCCACTTTTTCAAACTGGTTTAGAAGCCAAATATCAAATATTCCAGAGTAGGCCCAAAATTCACAGGGCCTTTTATGTAAACCATAATAAAAACATAAAACATGTAGTAACATTCTAGTTGCGGGTCCAGTTCAGACATTATGTGTAGGCCTAGCTGAGGGTTGCGTAATCACACATATGAAGTTTTGGAAAGATGTGACTTTTTATCCCTTCGAAACAGACACTGTGACCACAATTTAAGGCATTTCCGGTTTGGCACAGGAAGCTAAAAGTAAACACATACCCTGATTGGGTTATGCTCTTACAGAATCCTGAGTTTAAAGTCTTTACATTCAGAATTGACCTATCTACACAGGGTTGAATGCAGTGTCTCACAAACTGCAGGTTTGGTATATCAAAACATCTTTAGGGTGAATTTAATAATCACTTCCGGTTTCTCCAGGAAGCTTAGAATCAACACAGGTAGACCTCATAGTGGCCTGATGAATTGTCATCGAAGACAGTTTCGTAAGGCATTCATAACCCACATAGGCTTCAGGTTGAATTTAGGGGAGCAGGCAATGTATTCCTACTTGGAGAGATATCATTGTAAACTGTGAGATGAAAAAACCCTGTTTTCACTGTTAATGGTTAATGCCACACAGTCAAGTTTAGGCTTGCACTGGTTGAAATGTCCTTCTAACCCTAACGGTTCCGCCGCTGTCCCCCAAAAGCACCTGAAATTTAGGGCCAGGCTTCGTTATGGGCCTACTTTTTATCACGGTCGTTGCGCTCAGACCAAGCGAGGCATCTCGTTGAACTCTGCACTGCCTAGAGTTTATGGCAATGCCATTGCAGGCTCTGTGTGTCTTTAAGCCCCGCACTGTGTCACTCCATCCTTACTGTGTTTGTGTGTGTGTGTGTGTGTGAGTTTTTCTTTGACAGCTGTTGGAAGAAATGAGTGATTTATAGTTCATGAGGGTTTTCTAATCACACATATGATGTTTTGGAAAGAGCTGACCTTTTTAACCCTTCGAAACAGCCCCTGTGACTCCAATTTAAGGCACTTCCGGTTGACACAGGAAGCTGAAAGTGAACACATACCCACCTTTTTTTTAATCTTTTTTTTTTTACCTTTATTTAACTAGGCAAGTCAGTTAAGAAAAAATCGTATTTTCAATGACGGCCTAGGAACAGAGGGTTAACTGCCTGTTCAGGGGCAGAACGTCAGATTTGTACCTTGTCAGCTAGGGGGTTTGAACTTGAAACCTTCCGGTTACTAGTCCAACGCTCTAACCACTAGACTGCCCTGCTTCCCCTTTGGGTAGGCTCTTACAGAATTTGGAGTTTTAAGTCTTACATTAAGAACTGACTTATTTACAGAGGGTTGATTGAATGATTGAGTGTTATTTCAGAAAATCAAAGAAAATCACAGAAATCACGTAGAGTTCTGAAACCCATCTTAACGGATTCGAACATGCCGCAACTGGATCTGTAACTTTTTGGGGAAAAACAACATTTCTTTGAGCATCACCGATTGTACATTTTGCTATTTCTCTCAAATTACGATAGATTAAATGTCTGGTTCTTTTTTCCTGACACCGTAGGTTCATGTACTTTGATGTGATGCGGTCAAATTAGCACTCTATTTTCGTTTTGACCTTCAATCCCAGAAAAATGGCCTTAATTCAAAAAACATTGAGGCCTCGACACCATCTTGTTCGGTTCTAACTGCACATTATGCCAAACCTATGCTCACCAAGTTTCGTCTCCGAAGTCTTTTCCGCTTAGGAAAAATGGCCATGTCGTGATTGGTGATGTTTTGTACGTTTGCAATATGATTCCATTCGCCATCTGGTGGTATTTGCCGGGACAGCGGAAAAAATGACCAACATTTGAAAATGTTATAAACGGAAACTAAATGTCCGAGAGACTTCGTTCAATGACTTCCCGGAAGATCTGGCCGCTACGTGCGGCCCAGCGCTGTCGGTTTTAGAAACATTAGCGGAAGTTGAGTAAGGGACCGTACATTTGCAATATGGAGTTTCTCATCAATCAAACAGCAAATTACAAAATGTTCCCTTCATGTATGGAATGGTACCATTCATTTTGACTGCATGTGCTTTAGGCAAAAGGCAAAATTCAGTAACTACGTCATTTACTTTACTGCAAAATATGACATCAAGGTATTTTTCTGTCTAGACAGTGTATTGTGGTCTGTGTGTAGCTGGTGTTGAGGAGTCAGGCGCAGAACAGCAGATATAAAGTAAATCTAATAGACAAATACAATACAATATAGCCCACATAAACGGACCGATTTACATAAAAACAATCACTCACAAGCAAACATGGGGGAACAAAAGGGTTAGATAATGAACAAGTAATTGGGGGATTGAAACCAGGTGTGTAAGACAAAGACAAAACAAATGGAAAATGAAAAGTGGATCGGCGATGGCTAGAAGGCCAGTGACGTCGAATGCCGAACGTCGCCCAAACAAGGAGAGGGACCGACTTCGGCGGAAGTCGTGACAGTACCCCCCCTTGAGGCGCGGCTCCAGCAGCGTGCCGACACCGACCTCGGGGACGACCCGGAGGACGAGGCGAAGGTCGATCCGGATGGAAACGGTGGAACCCCCACAGCAATGAAGGGTCCAAGACGTCCTCCACCGGCATTCAGCATCTATCCTCCGGACCGTACCCCTCCCACTCCACGAGGTACTGAAGGCCCCTCACCCAATGCCTCGTGTCCAGGATGGCTCGAACAGCATACGCCGGGGCCCCCTCGATGTCCAGAGGGGGCTGAGAACTTCCCGCACCTCAGACTCCTGGAGTGGACCAGCCATCAATGGCCTGAGGAGAGACACATGGAACGAGGGATTAATATGATAATCTGGGGGAAACTGTAACCTATAGCATACCCCGTTCAGTCTCCTCGGGACATTTAATGGCCCCACAAACCACGGACTCAGCTGCCGGCAGGACAGGCGGAGGGGTAGGTTTCGGGTCGAGAGACAGACCCAATCCCATGGTGCGAACACCAGGGCCTCACTGCGGTGGCGGTTGGCGCTCACCTTCTGCCTTCTCACGGCCCGTTGCAGGTGCACATGGGCGGCGTCCCAGGTCTCCTCCGAGTGCTTAAACCTTTCGTCCACTACAGGAGCTTCGATCTGGCTCTGATGCCAAGGTGCCAAAAAGGTGCCAAAAACAAAAAGTGAGTTTTGGGCCATCTCTGCGCAGGGATGAACGCCACCCACTCTGCCGTCCGGTCCTGGCAATATGACCACAGAAACCTACCCACATCCTGTTTTACTCTCTCCACCTGCCCGTTATTCTCGGGTGAAAACCTGAGGTGAGGCTGACCGAGACCCTCAGACGTTCCATGAATGCTCTCCAGACCCTGGACATGTACTGGCTTAAGCAGGGGGACACGTCTGGCACTGCAGGATTTGAGTCCCTGGCGGCGTAGTGTGTTACTGATAGTAGGCTTTGTTACTTTGGTCCCAGCTCTCTGCAGGTCATTCACTAGGTACCCCCGTGTGGTTCTGGGATTTTTGCTGACCGTTCTTGTGATCATTTTGACCCCACAGGGTGAGATCTTGCGTGGCGCCCCAGATCGAGAGAGATTATCAGTGGTCTTGTATGTCTTCCATTTCCTAATAATTGGTGGTACGGCTTTGAGTTATTGTTATAGTTTGTTCCATTTAATAATGCCAGTGTATATAAATGTAGTTCATCTCTTATATTTAATATAGTGAATATTAGACTTTCTGACTCAGGTTTTATGATGGTGGACATCTCTCTTACAAATGGAAAATAGTTATATCGGTACCTGTGGGCTGAGTCTGTGATAATTATTTGGACCAGACAAAGTTAAATTAATACTATTCTTTTTTTCCACAGATGGCCAGCCTAGTTGCTTAAAATGCTTGATTTCCAGAGGAGTATGAGGCGGGAGGGAGTTTAAGTACAATTCTAACAAGCTTTTTGGCTGGTCTGTAGCTTATTCTTTCGATGTTTAGGGCTGCTGGTGAACTATCATGTACAGGCATAATCAAAGTGGCACTAGACTAGCGCACTTGCCAGAGACTTTTGGGTGACACTAGCAAGGTTTTTCATCCAATTGGCAACAGACATTTAAAAAATTGTGAAATGGTGCTGCCCAAGCCAAAAAAAGCTTTGGGCCAAGAGGGCCCTCTATCCACTCAATGATCAGTTCAAACAGCTGAGTGTTACGGTTTTCTTCCGTCGAAGAGAGTCGGACCAAAATGCAGCGTGGTTAGTTCAATATATCTTTAATGTAGAAAAAACACGAACAATACAAAAACAACAAACGGACCGTGAAAACCTATACAGCCTATCTGGTGACAACTAACACAGAGACAGGAACAATCACCCACAAAACACTCAAAGAATATGGCTGCCTAAATATGGTTCCCAATCAGAGACAACGAAAATCACCTGCCTCTGATTAAGAACCGCCTCAGGCAACCATAGACTTTCCTAGACAACCCTACTCAGCCACAATCCCAATACCTACTAAAACCCCAATACAAAAACACACCACAAAATAAACCCATGTCACATCCTGGCCTGACCAAATAAAGAAAGAAAACACAAAATACTAAGACCAAGGCGTGACAGAACCCCCAAGGTGCAGACTCCGGCCGCACACCTAAACCCATACGGACGGTCCGGGTGGGCGTCTGTCCACGGTGGCGGCTCCGGCTCGGGACGTGGACCCCACTCCAACCAAGTCTTAGTCCCCCTGTAACGCGTCCTATGACGCGACGTTGGCCTAATAACCCTCACCAAGCTCAGGACTGAGGGGAAGCTCGGAACTGAGGGGAAGCTCAGCCCTGAGGGGAAGTTCAGCCCTGAGAGGAAGCCCAGTACTGAGAGGAAGCTCAGGCAGGTAGTTGGCTCTGGCAGATCCTGGCTAGCTGGTGGTTCTGGCAGATCCTGGCTGACTGGCGGATCCTGGCTGACTGGCGGATCTGGAAGATCCTGGCTGACTGGCGGATCCTGGCTGACTGGCGGATCTGGAAGATCATGGCTGACTGGCAGATCCTGGCTGACTGGCGGATCTGGAAGATCATGGCTGACTGGCAGATCCTGGCTGACTGGCGGATCTGGAAGATCATGGCTGACTGGCGGATCCTGGCCGACTGGTGTATCCTGGCTGACTGGCGGCTCTAGCTGCTCTGGCTGCTCCATGCAGACTGGCAGCTCTGGCTGCTCCATGCAGACTGGCAGCTCTGGCTGCTCCATGCAGACTGGCAGCTCTAGCTGCTCCATGCAGACTGGCAGCTCTGGCTGCTCCATGCAGACTGGCAGCTCTGGCTTCTCCATGCAGATTAGCATCTCTGGCTGCGCTGAACAGGCAGGAGACTCCGGCAGCGCTGGAGAGGAGGAAGGCTGTGGCTGCGCTGGACAGGCGGGAGACTCCGGCAGCGCAGGAGAGGAGAAAGGCTCCGACAGTGCTGAACAGGCGGGAGGCTCCGGCAGCGCAGGAGAGGAAAAAGGCTCTGGCAGCGTTAAACAGGCGGGAGACTCCGACAGCGCTTAACAGGCGGGAGACTCCGACAGCACTGGAGAGGAGAAAGGCTCTGGCCGCGCTGACCAGGCGAGGCGCACTGAAGGCCTGGTGCGTGGTGCTGGCACTGGTGGTACTGGGCCGAGGACACGCACAGGAAGCCTGGTGCGGGGAGCTGCCATCGGAGGACTGGTGTGTGAAGGTGGCACAGAATGGACCGGACCGTGAAGGCGTACTGGAGAGCCTGAGAGCAGGACGGCACAGGATGTGCAAGGCTAGGGAGGTGCACAGGAGGCCTGGTGCGTGAGGCTGGCACAATTTTCACCAGCCGACTAACACGCACCTCAGGACGAGTATGGAGCGCTGACCCAGGTGCCATTAAATCCCCGACACGCTCCGTCGGGCGAATATCGTACTTAAAGCACCAAACTAGCAACTCCCTCATAACTCTCTCCTCCACTTTCCCCATTAACTCCTTCACAGTCTCTGATTCACTCACCTCCAACACCGGCTCTGGTTCTGGTCTCCTCCTTGGCTCCTCACGATAAACAGGGGGAGTTGGCTCAGGTCTGAACCCTGACTCTGCCACACTCTCCCTGAGCCACCCCCAAGACATTTTTGGGGCTGACTCTCGGGCTTCCTTCTGCGCCGCCGTGCTTTTCTCTTCAACTCCATTCTTCTATAACCCTCTTCGCACTGCTCCAGTGAATCCCAGGCGGGCTCCGGCACTCTCTCTGGGTCGACCGCCCACCTGTCTATTTCCTCCCAAGTCGTATACTCTAAACTTTGCTCCTGCTGCCGCTGCCTGTCACCACGCTGCTTGGTCCTGGTGTGGTTCCCAATCAGAGACAACGAAAATCACCTGCCTCTGATTAAGAACCGCCTCAGGCAACCATAGACTTTCCTAAACAACCCTACTCAGCCACAATCCCAATACCTACTAAAACCCCAATACAAAAACACACCACAAAATAAACCCATGTCACACCCTGGCCTGACCAAATAAAGAAAGAAAACACAAAATACTAAGACCAAGGCATGACACTGAGCTCCAGAAAACAGAGGGGGCAGCTGTTCTGAAGCTGACTTTTCAGCTGCCTCTTTAGATGTAGAAGAGATACAGTAGTATGTGATCAGCTGAAGTGTGTATCTGCACACTAAAAACAGATGGTTCTGTATGGTGCCAATTGAGAGTTCTTTATCTTGTAACCATCGCAGATCCCTTTTTGGTGAAATATTGAACACTTTGTTAAGGTTCTACCTGTCTACCTGGGCCTGTTTTGACAATGGATTTATTATTGGATATGAAACAAACCTTCACGTGAACCTGATTGGTCAACTCCCTAACCCTCCTGCATCAATTAACATGAACCTTTCCCATTCAGAGGGCTATAAGAAAACTCCATCTGTCACCAATGATGATTATTTGTTTATTTTTGACCTTTATTTAACCAGGCAAATCAGTTAAGAACAAATTCTTATTTTCAATGACGGCCTAGGAACAGTGGGTTAACTGCTTGTTCAGGGGCAGAAGATGTTGGATAGAAGTCAAATCAAATCAAATCAAATCAAATTTTATTTGTCACATACACATGGTTAGCAGATGTTAATGCGAGTGTAGCGAAATGCTTGTGCTTCTAGTTCCGACAATGCAGTGATAACCAACAAGTAATCTAACTAACAATTCCAAAACTACTGTCTTATACACAGTGTAAGGGGATAAATAATATGTACATAAGGATATATGAATGAGTGATGGTACAGAGCAGCATACAGTAGATGGTATCGAGTACAGTATATACATATGAGATGAGTATGTAGACAAAGTAAACAAAGTGGCATAGTTAAAGTGGCTAGTGATACATGTATTACAGAAGGATGCAGTCAATGATGTAGAGTACAGTATATACGTATGCATATGAGATGAATAATGTAGGGTAAGTAACATTATATAAGGTAGCATTGTTTAAAGTGGCTAGTGATATATTTACATAATTTCCCATCAATTCCCATTATTAAAGTGGCTGGAGTTGAGTCAGTGTCAATGACAGTGTGTTGGCAGCAGCCACTCAATGTTAGTGGTGGCTGTTTAACAGTCTGATGGCCTTGAGATAGAAGCTGTTTTTCAGTCTCTCGGTCCCAGCTTTGATGCACCTGTACTGACCTCGCCTTCTGGATGATAGCGGGGTGAACAGGCAGTGGTTCGGTGGTTGATGTCCTTGATGATCTTTATGGCCTTCCTGTAACATCGGGTGGTGTAGGTGTCCTGGAGGGCAGGTAGTTTGCCCCCGGTGATGCGTTGTGCAGACCTCACTACCCTCTGGAGAGCCTTACGGTTGAGGGGCGGAGCAGTTGCCGTACCAGGCGGTGATACAGCCCGCCAGGAAGTTTGTGAGTGCTTTTGGTGACAAGCCGAATTTCTTCAGCCTCCTGAGGTTGAAGAGGCGCTGCTGCGCCTTCTTCACGAGGCTGTCAGTGTGAGTTTACCAATTCAGTTTGTCTGTGATGTGTATGCCGAGGAACTTAAAACTTGCTACCCTCTCCACTACTGTTCCATCGATGTGGATAGGGCGGTGTTCCCTCTGCTGTTTCCTGAAGTCCACAATCATCTCCTTAGTTTTGTTGACGTTGAGTGTGAGGTTATTTTCCTGACACCACACTCCGAGGGCCCCTCACCTCCTCCCTGTAGGCCGTCTCGTCGTTGTTGGTAATCAAGCCTACCACTGTTGTGTGGTCCGCAAACTTGATGATTGAGTTGGAGCGTGCGTGGCCACGCAGTCGTGGGTGAACAGGGAGTACAGGAGAGGGCTCAGAACGCACCCTTGTGGGGCCCCGTGTTGAGGATCAGCGGGGGAGGAGATGTTGTTGCCTACCCTCACCACCTGGGGGCGGCCCGTCAGGAAGTCCAGTACCCAGTTGCACAGGGCGGGGTCGAGACCCAGGGTCTCGAGCTTGATGACGAGCTTGGAGGGTACTATGGTGTTGAATGCCGAGCTGTAGTCGATGAACAGCATTCTCACATAGGTATTCCTCTTGTCCAGGTGGGTTAGGGCAGTGTGCAGTGTGGTTGAGATTGCATCGTCTGTGGACCTATTTGGGCGGTAAGCAAATTGGAGTGGGTCTAGGGTGTCAGGTAGGGTGGAGGTGATATGGTCCTTGACTAGTCTCTCAAAGCACTTCATGATGACGGAAGTGAGTGCTACGGGTCGGTAGTCGTTTAGCTCAGTTACCTTAGCTTTCTTGGGAACAGGAACAATGGTGGCCCTCTTGAAGCATGTGGGAACAGCAGACTGGTATAGGGATTGATTGAATATGTCCGTAAACACACCGGCCAGCTGGTCTGCGCATGCTCTGAGGGCGCGGCTGGGGATGCCGTCTGGGCCTGCAGCCTTGCGAGGGTTAACACGTTTAAATGTCTTACTCACCTCGGCTGCAGTGAAGGAGAGACCGCATGTTTTCGTTGCAGGCCGTGTCAGTGGCACTGTATTGTCCTCAAAGCGGGCAAAAAAGTGATTTAGTCTGCCTGGGAGCAAGACATCCTGGTCCGTGACTGGGCTGGGTTTCTTCTTGTAGTCCGTGATTGACTGTAGACCCTGCCACATGCCTCTAATAGCCTTGCGGAGGGAATAGCTGCACTGTTTGTATTCGGTCATGTTGCCAGACACCTTGCCAAGATTAAAAGCAGTGGTTCGCGCTTTCAGTTTCACGCGAATGCTGCCATCAATCCACGGTTTCTGGTTAGGGAATGTTTTTATCGTTGCTATGGGAACGACATCTTCAACGCACGTTCTAATGAACTCGCACACGAATCAGCGTATTCGTCAATATTTTTATCTGACGCAAATACTTAAACATGTCCCAGTCCACGTGATGGAAGCAGTCTTGGAGTGTGGAGTCAGCTTGGTCTGACCAGCGTTGGACAGACCTCAGCGTGGGAGCCTCTTGTTTAAGTTTCTGCCTGTAGGCAGGGATCAACAAAATGGAGTCGTGGTCAGCTTTTCCGAAGGGGGGCGGGGCAGGGCCTTATATGCGTCGCGGAAGTTAGAGTAACAATGATCCAGGTTTTACCACCCCTGGTTGCGCAATCGATATGCTGATAAAATTTAGGGAGTCTTGTTTTCAGATTAGCTTTGTTAAAATCCCCAGCTACAATGAATGCAGCCTCCGGATAAATGGTTTCCAGTTTGCAAAGAGTTAAATAAAGTTCGTTCAGAGCCATCGATGTGTCTGCTTGGGGGGGATATATACGGCTGTGATTATAATCGAAGAGAATTCTCTTGGAAGATAATGCGGTCTACATTTGATTGTGAGGAATTCTAAATCAGGTGAACAGAAGGATTTGAGTTCCTGTATATTTCCTTCATCACACCATGTCTCGTTAGTCATGAGGCATACGCCCCCGCCACTCTTCTTACCAGAAAGATGTTTGTTTCTGTCGGCGCGATGCGTGGAGAAACCCGTTGGCTGCACCGCATGGATAGAATCTTCCCAGTAAGCCATGTTTCCGTGAAGCAGAGAACGTTGCAGTCTCTGATGTCCCTCTGGAATGCTACCCTTGCTCGGATTTCATCAACCTTGTTGTCAAGAGACTGGACATTGGCAAGAAGAATGCTGGGGAGTGGTGCGCGATGTGCCCTTGTCCGGAGTCTGACCAGAAGACCGCTACGTTTCCCTCTTTTTGGAGTCGTTTTCTTGGGTCGCTGCATGCGATCCATTCCGTTGTCCTGTTTGTAAGGCAGAACACAGGATCCGCGTCGCGAAAACATATTCTTGGTCGTACTGATGGTGAGTTGACGCTGATCTTATATTCAGTAGTTCTTCTCGACTGTATGTAATGAAACCTAAGATGACCTGGGGTACTAATGTAAGAAATAACACGTAAAAAAAAAAAAAAACTGCATAGTTTCCTAGGAACGCGAGCGGGCGGCCATCTCTGTCGGCGTCAGGAATTCAATTGGTGAGGGATGAATATAGCACCATTCATGTAAGTAGAGACCGTGAACCGTAGGAATATGGTAACATAGTGGAAACATGGTGGAAGGACCTGGTCTCATTGAAATGTAAGAAAACCAACACCACCTGAAAATGGATTCATTTCATTCACACATATGCAATTAACATAATTCATACACATTTGACATCAGTCCTCATTCAATTTGAACAGTGCTTAACTACATACAGAGTAAAATCCAATGTAAGCAGACCTAAAGTAATGTTTGTAATATTGTTGAGATTAGTAAAAATGCTATGCAAATTGCTATTCTATAATGGCATAGCTGGTATGACCCTCTTGACTTCTCAACTGTCTGGTAGAGTTGGGTTATTTCCAAAATAAACATCAAGTTGAAAATAATTAACAACTATTGGAAATTCAACATGTGTTTCAAGAAGGGACATGATCGTAAGGTTCTAGTTGAAACCAACAAGCCTGCTATCATAAGATACAAAACGAATGGCAAGCGTTAGAAGCCAAATCCGATGATAGTCTCTGTAATGTGTTTTCGGACCTTCCCTTGGTCATATTCTCGCGCGGCAGAAATCTCAGAGACCAATTGGTACACTCTGATTTACCACCCCAAGATATTCCTGAACAACGTCTATTTGCGCCCCTACTGGATGGAAATTACAAGTGTAATGGCTGTGCTCAATGCAATGGCACGTATAAATGTAGATCCTTCAAACACCCACAAACAGGGAAATCAATCCCAATCAAAGGTGTTATTACGTGCTCCACTCAGGCAGTTATTTATCTTATAACTTGTCCTTGTGGTAAAAAATTATGTGTGTAGAACAAAGCGTGAATTAAAAGTACGTATCTCAGAGCATCGTAGCACCATTAGGTGTAAAAACTTGACCTACCCAGTTGCGGCCCACTTTTTGGAGGCAGGCCACATGATTTCGTCTCTGCGTTACATTGGTATTGAACATGTCACCCTCACTAGGAGAGGGGGGTGACCTTGATAATTTATTGTTAAAACTAGAGGCTGCCTGGATCTTTAACTTAAAGACCCTTGCTCTCTTCGGTCTCAACGTAGACTTTGATCTGAAGCCATTCTCGTGATTGTGACTTTGCCATTGTAATTGTTTGTAAACTTGTGTAGTCTAAAATGAATCTATGATCATATGCTATCCACTTGTTGTTTGTATGCTGCTCTTTCTATGCCATTTTAATATTTGAGAAATGAACCAATGATATTAGGCCACTCTTGGCCATGATTACAGACACGTGTGTCTTGACGCTATATAAACGAGACATCCCGCAGTGTTTGTGATTGTACGCTGATGAAGACACCTCGGCTGTCGACAAGTTGGTAAACTATTATTTTTGCATCTGAGTGTGCGGCTCTCCTTTATTTTTAAGCGTTAGAAGCCAGCCCTGCCAATGAAATGCAAAATGTGAAACTGAAGTTCTTTAGACATAGAATATTCAAGACAACAAAATGAGACTTGGAAGGATGGCCTTGAAACTACAGGACACATCATGGCATATGTCATTTGGCCAGTGCATAAGAAAATAACAGTCAGGCAGTTGATAAGACGGTACATCTTTATGGTGTATGTTCTAATGGCATTTCATAGGAACATTCCATAGACTTGTACAAATGTCCATCTGAACTGAATTATGAAACAATGATTCAAGTTGAGGGAGACAGTTACATCATTGGGACACATAATGTTTGCCAGAGATCACTCTGCAGTATTCTGACCCAATCATATTTTTTGTCTAATTAGTTGTCTCAGATTCAAGAGGGACCTGTTAGCACTAATATGCAAGGCTCTGTAATAATGACACGTCACTCTACCAATTAAAGGTGTCAAACAAGAACACACACACACACACACACACACACACACACACACACACACACACACACACACACACACACACACACACACATACACACACAAACATTCATCTAGTACACTGTCATTTCACCTCTCTAGTTCTCATGATTCTCAAAGAGCATATTGCATCAGCAAAACTCAATCTGACTATATTGTCTCTACTGTAAGTGAAAAACTCTTTAATAAAGTTAGTTTTACATTTTAAAGTTTCTGACACCAGAGGGTTCTGTTATCCAATGTATCCAAGGCTCAGGAACAATGAGGTCCAAAACTCTAAGGAATTCTACCAATTAAAGGTGTTGGAGATACACAAATGCTTTCCTCCAGGGCCCTAATAAGGCCCCAATACAGCATAAACATTCAAAGTGAACCTAAGTAAAGCTCTATTGTCGTTTGTGTGAGTGTAAAAGTGTTCCTTCTGTACCTCTCCTCACCCTTACCTGGGCTCGAACCAGGAACACTCTGCACACATCACCCTCGAAGCATCGTTACCTATCGCTCTACAAAAGCCGTGACCATTGAAGAGCAAGCAACAACTACTTCAAGGTCTCAGAGAGAGTGACGTCACCAAATCAAATGGTATCAGCGTGCATCCCGCTAACTAACTAGCCATTTCACACCGGTTACATGAGCACAACTTCCACTAGGCCTCAGCCTCAATACAACTCTTACCCCAAACACGTCTCATCAGGAGACCATGAGTCTGACTCACCTCTGTAACACATTTTGCATTTTAGTCAATTAGCACATGGGGGTGGGGGGGTTGTGGCATTGATAAAGATACTTATGAAGAGGGTTTTCAGGTTTTCAGACTAAACCTCCCCCTAAACTCACTCAAGTCTCAATCCTACACCCTATCTGTAGTGTCTTTGACAAATAACAAGACATTTTCACAAGTACAGAACTGAAATTACATTAGTAGTAGTAGTGGTAGTGAGAGTAGTGGTAGTGAGTAGTGGTAGTGAGTAGTGGTAGTGAGAGTAGTGGTAGTGAGGGTAGTGGTAGTGAGGTAGTGGTAGTGAGAGTAGTGGTAGTGAGAGTAGTGGTAGTGAGGTAGTAGTAGTGAGTAGTGGTAGTGAGTAGTGGTAGTGAGGTAGTGGTGGTGAGGTAGTAGTAGTGAGGTAGTGGTGGTGAGGTGGTGGTAGTGAGTGGTAGTGGTGGTGAGAGTGGTGGTGGTGAGGTGGTGGTGGTGAGAGGTGGTGGTGAGGCAGTGGTAGTGAGAGTGGTGGTGGTGAGTAGTGGTGGTGAGTAGTGGTGGTGAGTATTGGTAGTGAGAGTGGTGGTGAGGTGGTGGTATTGAGGTGGTGGTGGTGGTGGTGGTGGTGAGTGGTGGTGGTGGTAGTGGTGGTGTGAGTGGTGGTGGTGAGGTGAGTGGTGGTGGTGGTAGTGGTAGTGAGTGGTGGTAGTGGTAGTGTGGTGAGTGTGGTAGTGGTGGTGGTGAGGTAGTGGTGGTGGTGAGGTGGTGGTAGTGAGGTGTGGTGGTGAGGTGGTGGTGGTGGGTGGTGGTGGTGAGGTAGTGGTAGTGAGAGTAGTGGTATTGGGAGGTGGTGGTGAGGTGGTGGTGGTGGGGTGGTGGTGGTGGTGGTGGTGGTGAGTGGTGGTGTGAGTGGTGGTGGTGGTGGTGTAGTGGTGGTGGTGAGGTAGTGGTGGTGAGGTAGTGGTGGTGGTGGGAGTGGTGGTAGTGGGGAGTGGTGGTGGTGAGTGTAGTAGTGAGTGGTGGTGGTGAGGTGTGGTGGTGAGTGGTGAGTGTGTTTAGTGAGGTGGTGGTGGTGAGGTGGTGGTGTGAGGTGGTGGTGAGTGGTAGTAGTGGTGGTGAGGTGTGGTGGTGGTAGTGAGAGTAGTGGTAGTGAGGTAGTGGTGGTGAGTAGTGGTGGTGAGTGGTGGTGGTGAGGAGTGGTGGGTGGTGGTGGTGGTGGTGGTGGTGGTGTAGTGGTGGTGAGTGTGGTGGTGAGTAGTGGTGTGGTGAGTGGTGGTAGTGGTAGTGGTGGTGGTGGTGAGTAGTGGTGGTGAGGTGTGGTGGTGGTGGTGGTGGTGGGTGGTGGTGGTGAGGTGGTGGTGGTGAGGTGGGTAGTGAGGTGGTGGTGGTGGTGGTGGTGTGGTGAGTGGTGGTAGTGGTGGTGGTGGTAGTGAGTGTGGTGGTGGTGAGTGGTGGTGGTGGTGGTGGTGGTGGTGGTGAGTGGTGGTGTGGTAGTGAGGTGGTGGTGGTGGTGGTGGTGGTGGAGAGTGGTGGTAGTGAGAGTAGTGGTAGTGAGAGTGGTGGTAGTGGTAGTGTGGTGGTGAGAGTAGTGGTGGTGAGGTGGTGGTGGTGGTGGTGAGTGGTGGTGGTGAGTGTGGTGGTGGTGGTGAGTGGTGGTGGTGGGGTAGTGGTGGTGAGGTGGTGGTAGGTGGTGGTGGTAGTGAGTAGTGGTAGTGGAGTGGTGGTGGTGAGAGTAGTGATAGTGGTAGTAGTGAGAGTAGTGGTAGTGAGTAGTGGTAGTGAGTAGTAGTAGTGAGTAGTGGTAGTGAGTGTAGTGTTCATAACCAATATGTTGAGGTTGAAGTGTCTGCTGCTCTGTTGTGTTTCCATCGTTCAGCTAGTTGATAACAGGAAGAGGATTATCACAGGTTAGAGACACAGGGTTGTTCACCACCAGACTCACATGTTCTAGACCTGGTTCTGACCACAGATAATGGGGGAGACTGGAGAATGGAGGGACAAAACAAACATACTGTATATTAACACACACACACACAGACACACACACACACAGCAAGGTGTCAGATCGATTAGATCCTGGGTGGCCGTGTGGTGCTCCATCACTGACCCTGGGTTGTGGCTAATAATGTGGAGTTGCCAAGAGGTTAGCAATTATGCCCTTAAAGGGAAATTAAACTCAAAAAACATCTTTAGTTTTTTTGTTTACTCGTCCACTGTTGATACAGTCCCAAAATGATTTTAAAAATTGTTAGAGAAGTGGTCCCGCTTTGGGGATCAAATCAGCGGTAATTTCAAGTGCACCACGTATAGTTTTTGATAAAACTCAAACTTTAATTCAAATTGACATACAATATACTGAATTAAAGCTACACTCGTTGTGAATCTATTCACCAATTCAGATTTGTAAAATGCTTTTCGGGGAATTCATGAGAAGCTATTATCTGATACCATGCACCCTACAAAAATACTGCAACGTCACCCAACGACAGATTTTGCGTTAGCGTCGCAAACGAAAAGGCTGAAATAAAATATAAAGCATTCATTAACTTTGACGAGCTTCTTTCTTGGCACTCCTAGATGTCCCATAAACATCATTTAGGGTCTTTTTTCGATTAAATCGTTCCATATATAGCCTAGATATCGAACTCGGAATACTGCGAGTAAAGAGAGAAAAATTAGCATTTCATAACGTAACGTCGTTTTTTAAAAATCAAAAAGTCGACGATAAACTTTCACAAAACACTTCGAAATACTTTTCTAATGCAACTTTAGGTATTAGTACACGTTAATAAGCGATAAATGGATCAGGAAACGATGTTAAAATCTTTATCTTGTCGATGTAGAAAAACATGTCTGACCAGAGGTCGACCAAAAATCCGGGCGGAGTCATCAGGGAAGATGTTCCCTTGTTTGGGCTATACCAAGAATCAATTGCGAATCAAATCACATGACTCTAGACAACCTGTGGCAGCTGGAGGCAGTGTAAACTCGGCTCTATTTAATTCGATTCACTTTGAACAATTGCCTGAAATGGCGGAAGGATGTATTTTTCCATTTTCAGAGAACAGATTTTCATGCACTTTTCGATGAAACGCCCGTTCTGTAAATGCCACAGGCGTGATTTAAACAGTTTTGGAAACGTCTGAGTGTTTTCTATCCACACACACTAACCATATGAATGTACTATATTCCTGGCATGAATAGCAGGGCGCTGAAATGTTGCGCGATTTTTAACAAAAAGCTGCGAAAATCTGCATGAATTCTGAACATCCATAAGAGGTTTTAATGTCAAATGTCAACTTTCCAAGATATTGGACTTTCAAGAATCAAAGTGTCACTGGCCACAGCATCACACAGTATGATGATGCCTTTTGCATCATACAATCTTTTGCTTCATCATGATGATGTGGCTGTCGACACTTTGGTTCTTGTTTTTGAGTGACATTTCCCTTTAAAGATGGAATTCGTAATGGTGAAACTGCCATGTCCGTTTGCGATATTACAGGTGGGATTGTCACACCCTGATCTGTTTCACCTGTCGTTGTGCTTGTTTCCACCCCCCTCCAGGTGTCGCCTATTACCAGCGTTCTATGCCAACTTCCTGTTTCTCTAGTTCTGTTTCCTAGATTTTCCTGAACTTTCTTAGACACTACGTTGCCAAAAGTATGTGGACAGCTGCTCATTGAAAATCTCATTCCAAAATCATGGGTAATAATACGGAGTTGGTCGTAGATGACTAGATGGCTAATTGCTGCTGGGACTTCCATTCAGCTTCCATTCAGCCACTAGACCATTAGTAAAGTTTGTCATTGATGTTGGATGATTAGGCCTGGCTCGCGGTCGGCGTTCCAATTCATCCCAAAGGTGGTCATTGGGGTTGAGGTCAGAGCTCTGTGCAGGCCAGTCAGGTTCTTCCACACAGATCTCAACAAACCTATTTATGAATGGACCTCACTTTGTGCATGGGAGCATTTTCATGCTGGAACAGGAAATGGCTTTCCCCAAACTGTTGTCACAAAGTCTAGAATGTCATTGTATGCTGTAGTGTTAAGATTTCCCTTCACTGGAACTAAGGGGTCTAGCTCCAACCATGAAAAACGGCCCCAGACCATTATTCCTCCACCACCAAACTTTACAAGCAACATGCATTGGGGCAGATAGCATTCTCATGGCATCCGCCAAATCCAGATTTGTGACATACCAGCTAGATCTACTGTCACTATTATATTATGACATACCAGCTAGATCTACTGTGTCTATTATATTATTACAGACCATTTAGATCTACTGTCTCTATTATATTATGACAGACCAGCTAGATCTACTGTCTCTAAAATATTATGACAGACCAGGTAGATCTACTGTCTCTATTATATTATGACAGACCAGGTAGATCTACTGTCTCTATTATATTATGACAGACCAGCTAGATCTACTGTCTCTATGTCTCTGTTATATTATGACAGACCAGCTAGATCTACTATCTATATTATATTATGACAGACCAGCTAGATCTACTGTCTCTATTATATGACATTCCAGCTAGATCTACTGTCTCTATTATATTATGACAGACCAGCTAGATCAACTGTCTCTATTATATTATGACAGACCAGCTAGATCTACTGTCTCTAAAATATTATGACAGACCAGGTAGATCTACTGTCTCTATTGTATTATGACAGACCAGCTAGATCTACTGTCTCTATTATATTATGATAGACCAGCTAGATCTACTGTCTCGATTGTATTATGACAGATCAGCTAGATCTACTGTCTCTATTAAGACCAACTAGATCTACTGTCCCTATTATATTATGACAGACCAGCTAGATCTACTGTCTCTATTATATTATGACAGACCAGCTAGATCTACTGTCTCTATATCTCTATTATATTATGACAGACCAGCTAGATCTACTGTCTCTATTATATTATGACAGACCAGCTAGATCTACTGTCTCTATTATATTATGACAGACCAGCTAGATCTACTGTCTCTATTATATTATGACAGACCAGCTAGATCTACTGTCTCTATTATATTATGACAGACCAGCTAGATCTACTGTCTCTATTATATTATGACAGACCAGCTAGATCTACTGTCTCTATTATATTATGACAGACCAGCTAGATCTACTGTCTCTATTATATTATGACAGACCAGCTAGATCTACTGTCTCTATGTCTCTGTTATATTATGACAGACCAGCTAGATCTACTATCTATATTATATTATGACAGACCAGCTAGATCTACTTTCTCTAAAATATTATGACAGACCAGCTAGATCTACTGTCTCTATTATAATATGACAGACCAGCTAGATCTACTGTCTCTATTATATTATGACAGACCAGCTAGATCTACTGTCTCTATTATATTATGACAGACCAGCTAGATCTACTGTCTCTATTATATTATGACAGACCAGCTAGATCTACTGTCTCTATTGTATTATGACAGACCAGCTAGATCTACTGTCTCTATTATATTATGACAGACCAGCTAGATCTACTGTCTCTATGTCTCTGTTATATTATGACAGACCAGCTAGATCTACTGTCTCTATTATATTATGACAGACCAGCTAGATCTACTATCTATATTATATTATGACAGACCAGCTAGATCTACTGTCTCTATTATATTATGACAGACCAGCTAGATCTACTGTCTCTATTATATTATGACAGACCAGCTAGATCTACTGTCTCTATTATATTATGACAGACCAGCTAGATCTACTGTCTCTATTATATTATGACAGACCAGCTAGATCTACTGTCTCTATTATATTATGACAGACCAGCTAGATCTACTGTCTCTATTCTATTATGACAGACCAGCTAGATCTACTGTCTCTATTATAATATGACAGACCAGCTAGATCTACTGTCTCTATTATATTATGACAGACCAGCTAGATCTACTGTCTCTATTATATTATGACAGACCAGCTAGATCTACTGTCTCTATTATATTATGACAGACCAGCTAGATCTACTGTCTCTATTATATTATGACAGACCAGGTAGATCTACTGTCTCTATTATATTATGACAGACCAGCTAGATCTACTGTCTCTATTATATTATGACAGACCAGCTAGATCTACTGTCTCTATTATATTATGACAGACCAGCTAGATCTACTGTCTCTATTATATTATGACAGACCAGCTAGATCTACTGTCTCTATTATATTATGACAGACCAGCTAGATCTACTGTCTCTATTATATTATGACAGACCAGCTAGATCTACTGTCTCTATTATATTATGACAGACCAGCTAGATCTACTGTCTCTATTATATTATGACAGACCAGCTAGATCTACTGTCTCTATTATATTATGACAGACCAGCTAGATCTACTGTCTCTATTATATTATGACAGACCAGCTAGATCTACTGTCTCTATTATATTATGACAGACCAGCTAGATCTACTGTCTCTATTATATTATGACAGACCAGCTAGATCTACTGTCTCTATTATATTATGACAGACCAGCTAGATCTACTGTCTCTATTATATTATGACAGACCAGCTAGATCTACTGTCTCTATTATATTATGACAGACCAGCTAGATCTACTGTCTCTATTATATTATGACAGACCAGGTAGATCTACTGTCTCTATTATATTATGACAGACCAGCTAGATCTACTGTCTCTATTATATTATGACAGACCAGCTAGATCTACTGTCTCTATTATATTATGACAGACCAGCTAGATCTACTGTCTCTATGTCTCTATTATATTATGACAGACCAGCTAGATCTACTGTCTCTATTATATTATGACAGACCAGCTAGATCTACTGTCTCTATTATATTATGACAGACCAGGTAGATATACTGTCTCTATTATATTATGACAGACCAGCTAGATCTACTGTCTCTATTATATTTTGACAGACCAGCTAGATCTACTGTCTCTATTATATTATGACAGACCAGCTAGATCTACTGTCTCTATTATATTATGACAGACCAGCTAGATCTACTGTCTCTATTATATTATGACAGACCAGCTAGATCTACTGTCTCTATTATATTATGACAGACCAGCTAGATCTACTGTCTCTATTATATTATGACAGACCAGCTAGATCTACTGTCTCTATTATATTATGACAGACCAGCTAGATCTACTGTCTCTATTATATTATGACAGACCAGCTAGATCTACTGTCTCTATTATATTATGACAGACCAGCTAGATCTACTGTCTCTATTATATTATGACAGACCAGCTAGATCTACTGTCTCTATTATATTATGACAGACCAGCTAGATCTACTGTCTCTATTATATTATGACAGACCAGCAGACCAGCTAGATCTACTGTCTCTATTATATTATGACAGACCAGGTAGATCTACTGTCTCTATTATATTATGACAGACCAGCTAGATCTACTGTCTCTATTATATTATGACAGACCAGCTAGATCTACTGTCTCTATTATATTATGACAGACCAGCTAGATCTACTGTCTCTATGTCTCTATTATATTATGACAGACCAGCTAGATCTACTGTCTCTATTATATTATGACAGACCAGCTAGATCTACTGTCTCTATTATATTATGACAGACCAGCTAGATTGTCTCTATTATATTATGACAGACCAGCTAGATCTACTGTCTCTATTATATTATGACAGACCAGCTAGATCTACTGTCTCTATTATATTATGACAGACCAGCTAGATCTACTGTCTCTATTATATTATGACAGACCAGCTAGATCTACTGTCTCTATTATATTATGACAGACCAGCTAGATCTACTGTCTCTTTTATATTATGACAGACCAGCTAGATCTACTGTCTCTATTATATTATGACAGACCAGCTAGATCTACTGTCTCTATTATATTATGACAGACCAGCTAGATCTATATATTATGACAGACCAGCTAGATCTACTGTCTCTATTATATTATGACAGACCAGCTAGATCTACTGTCTCTATTCTCTATATTATGACAGACCAGCTAGATCTACTGTCTCTATTATATTATGACAGACCAGCTAGATCTACTGTCTCTATTATATTATGACAGACCAGCTAGATCTACTGTCTCTATTATATTATGACAGACCAGCTAGATCTACTGTCTCTATTATATTATGACAGACCAGCTAGATCTACTGTCTCTATTATATTATGACAGACCAGCTAGATCTACTGTCTCTATTATATTATGACAGACCAGCTAGATCTACTGTCTCTATTATATTATGACAGACCAGCTAGATCTACTGTCTCTATTATATTATGACAGACCAGCTAGATCTACTGTCTCTATTATATTATGACAGACCAGCTAGATCTACTGTCTCTATTATATTATGACAGACCAGCTAGATCTACTGTCTCTATTATATTATGACAGACCAGCTAGATCTACTGTCTCTATTATAATATTATATTACAGACCAGCTAGATCTACTGTCTCTATTATATTATGACAGACCAGTCTCTATTATATCTACTGTCTCTATTATATTATGACAGACCAGCTAGATCTACTGTCTCTATTATATTATGACAGACCAGCTAGATCTACTGTCTCTATTATATTATGACAGACCAGCTAGATCTACTGTCTCTATTATATTATGACAGACCAGCTAGATCTACTGTCTCTATTATATTATGACAGACCAGCTAGATCTACTGTCTCTATTATATTATGACAGACCAGCTAGATCTACTGTCTCTATTATATTATGACAGACCAGCTAGATCTACTACTGTCTCTATTATATTATGACAGACCAGCTAGATCTACTGTCTCTATTATATTATGACAGACCAGCTAGATCTACTGTCTCTATTATATTATGACAGACCAGCTAGATCTACTGTCTCTATTATATTATGACAGACCAGCTAGATCTACTGTCTCTATTATATTATGACAGACCAGCTAGATCTACTGTCTATTATATTATGACAGACCAGCTAGATCTACTGTCTCTATTATATTATGACAGACCAGCTAGATCTACTGTCTCTATTATATTATGACAGACCAGCTAGATCTACAGACCAGCTGATCTACTGTCTCTATTATATTATGACAGACCAGCTAGATCTACTGTCTCTATTATATTATGACAGACCAGCTAGATCTACTGTCTCTATTATATTATGACAGACCAGCTAGACAGACCAGCTAGATCTACTGTCTCTATTATATTATGACAGACCAGCTAGATCTACTGTCTCTATTATATTATGACAGACCAGCTAGATCTACTGTCTCTATTATATTATGACAGACCAGCTAGATCTACTGTCTCTATTATATTATGACAGACCAGCTAGATCTACTGTCTCTATTATATTATGACAGACCAGCTAGATCTACTGTCTCTATTATATTATGACAGACCAGCTAGATCTACTGTCTCTATTATATTATGACAGACCAGCTAGATCTACTGTCTCTATTATATATATGACAGACCAGCTAGATCTACTGTCTCTATTATATTATGACAGACCAGCTAGATCTACTGTCTCTATTATATTATGACAGACCAGCTAGATCTACTGTCTCTATTATATTATGACAGACCAGCTAGATCTACTGTCTCTATTATATTATGACAGACCAGCTAGATCTACTGTCTCTATTATATTATGACAGACCAGCTAGATCTACTGTCTCTATTATATTATGACAGACCAGCTAGATCTACTGTCTCTATTATATTATGACAGACCAGCTAGATCTACTGTCTCTATTATATTATGACAGACCAGCTAGATCTACTGTCTCTATTATATTATGACAGACCAGCTAGATCTACTGTCTCTATTATATTATGACAGACCAGCTAGATCTACTGTCTCTATTATATTATGACAGACCAGCTAGATCTACTGTCTCTATTATATTATGACAGACCAGCTAGATCTACTGTCTCTATGTCTCTATTATATTATGACAGACCAGCTAGATCTACTGTCTCTATTATATTATGACAGACCAGCTAGATCTACTGTCTCTATTATTATGACAGACCAGCTAGATCTACTGTCTCTATTATATTATGACAGACCAGCTAGATCTACTGTCTCTATTATATTATGACAGACCAGCTAGATCTACTGTCTCTATTATATTATGACAGACCAGCTAGATCTACTGTCTCTATTATATTATGACAGACCAGCTAGATCTACTGTCTCTATTATATTATGACAGACCAGCTAGATCTACTGTCTCTATTATATTATGACAGACCAGCTAGATCTACTGTCTCTATTATATTATGACAGACCAGCTAGATCTACTGTCTCTATTATATTATGACAGACCAGCTAGATCTACTGTCTCTATTCTCTATTATATTATGACAGACCAGCTAGATCTACTGTCTCTATTATATTATGACAGACCAGCTAGATCTACTGTCTCTATTATATTATGACAGACCAGCTAGATCTACTGTCTCTATTATATTATGACAGACCAGCTAGATCTACTGTCTCTATTATATTATGACAGACCAGCTAGATCTACTGTCTCTATTATATTATGACAGACCAGCTAGATCTACTGTCTCTATTATATTATGACAGACCAGCTAGATCTACTGTCTCTATTATATTATGACAGACCAGCTAGATCTACTGTCTCTATTATATTATGACAGACCAGCTAGATCTACTGTCTCTATTCTATTATTATATTATGACAGACCAGCTAGATCTACTGTCTCTATTATATTATGACAGACCAGCTAGATCTACTGTCTCTATGTCTATTATATTATGACAGACCAGCTAGATCTACTGTCTCTATTATATTATGACAGACCAGCTAGATCTACTGTCTCTATTATATTATGACAGACCAGCTAGATCTACTGTCTCTATTTATTATGACAGACCAGCTAGATCTACTGTCTCTATTATATTATGACAGACCAGCTAGATCTACTGTCTCTATTATATTATGACAGACCAGCTAGATCTACTGTCTCTATTATATTATGACAGACCAGCTAGATCTACTGTCTCTATTATATTATGACAGACCAGCTAGATCTACTGTCTCTATTATATTATGACAGACCAGCTAGATCTACTGTCTCTATTATATTATGACAGACCAGCTAGATCTACTGTCTCTATTATATTATGACAGACCAGCTAGATCTACTGTCTCTATTATATTATGACAGACCAGCTAGATCTACTGTCTCTATTATATTATGACAGACCAGCTAGATCTACTGTCTCTATTATATTATGACAGACCAGCTAGATCTACTGTCTCTATTATATTATGACAGACCAGCTAGATCTACTGTCTCTATTATATTATGACAGACCAGCTAGATCTACTGTCTCTATTATATTATGACAGACCAGCTAGATCTACTGTCTCTATTATATTATGACAGACCAGCTAGATCTACTGTCTCTATTATATTATGACAGACCAGATCTACTGATTATACTGTCTCTATTATATTATGACAGACCAGCTAGATCTACTGTCTCTATTATATTATGACAGACCAGCTAGATCTACTGTCTCTATTATATTATGACAGACCAGCTAGATCTACTGTCTCTATTATATTATGACAGACCAGCTAGATCTACTGTCTCTATTATATTATGACAGACCAGCTAGATCTACTGTCTCTATTATATTATGACAGACCAGCTAGATCTACTGTCTCTATTATATTATGACAGACCAGCTAGATCTACTGTCTCTATTATATTATGACAGACCAGCTAGATCTACTGTCTCTATTATATTATGACAGACCAGCTAGATCTACTGTCTCTATTATATTATGACAGACCAGCTAGATCTACTGTCTCTATTATATTATGACAGACCAGCTAGATCTACTGTCTCTATTATATTATGACAGACCAGCTAGATCTACTGTCTCTATTATATTATGACAGACCAGCTAGATCTACTGTCTCTATTATATTATGACAGACCAGCTAGATCTACTGTCTCTATTATATTATGACAGACCAGCTAGATCTACTGTCTCTATTATATTATGACAGACCAGCTAGATCTACTGTCTCTATTATATTATGACAGACCAGCTAGATCTACTGTCTCTATTATATTATGACAGACCAGCTAGATCTACTGTCTCTATTATATTATGACAGACCAGCTAGATCTATCTCTACTATTATCTCTATTATATTATGACAGACCAGCTAGATCTACTGTCTCTATTATATTATGACAGACCAGCTAGATCTACTGTCTCTATTATATTATGACAGACAAGCTAGATCTACTGCCTCTATTGTATTATGACAGACCAGCTAGATCTACTGGCTCTATAATATTATGACAGACCTGCTAGATCGACTGTCTCTATTATATTATGACAGACCAGCTTAGATCTACTGGCTCTATTATATTATGACAGACCATCTAGATCTACTGTCTCTATTATATTATGACAGACCATCTAGGTCTACTGTCTCTATTATATTATGACAGACCAGCTCGATCTACTGTCTCTATTATATTATGACACACCAGCTAGATCTACTGTCTCTATTATATTATGACAGACCAGCTAGATCTACTGTCTCTATTATATTATGACAGACCAGCTAGATCTACTGTCTCTATTATATTATGACAGACCAGCTAGATCTACTGTCTCTATTATATTATGACAGACCAGCTAGATCTACTGTCTCTATTATATTATGACAGACCAGACCAGATCTACTGTCTCTATTATATTATGACAGACCAGCTAGATCTACTGTCTCTATTATATTATGACAGACCAGCTAGATCTACTGTCTCTATTATATTATGACAGACCAGCTAGATCTACTGTCTCTATTATATTATGACAGACCAGCTAGATCTACTGTCTCTATTATATTATGACAGACCAGCTAGATCTACTGTCTCTATTATATTATGACAGACCAGCTAGATCTACTGTCTCTATTATATTATGACAGACCAGCTAGATCTACTGTCTCTATTATATTATGACAGACCAGCTAGATCTACTGTCTCTATTATATTATGACAGACCAGCTAGATCTACTGTCTCTATTATATTATGACAGACCAGCTAGATCTACTGTCTCTATTATATTATGACAGACCAGCTAGATCTACTGTCTCTATTATATTATGACAGACCAGCTAGATCTACTGTCTCTATGTCTCTATTATATTATGACAGACCAGCTAGATCTACTGTCTCTATTATATTATGACAGACCAGCTAGATCTACTGTCTCTATTATATTAGATGACAGACCAGCTAGATCTACTGTCTCTATTATATTATGACAGACCAGCTAGATCTACTGTCTCTATTATATTTGACAGACCAGCTAGGCAGACCAGGTAGATCTACTGTCTCAATTATATTATGACAGACCAGCTAGATCTACTGTCTCTATTATACTATGTCAGACCAGCTAGATCTACTGTCTCTATTACAATATGACAGACCAGCATGATCTACTGTCTCTATAATATTATGACAGACCAGCTAGATCTACTGTCTCTATTATATTATGACAGACCAGCTAGATCTACTGTCTCTATTATATTATGACAGACCAGCTAGATCTACTGTCTCTATTATATTATGACAGACCAGCTAGATCTACTGTCTCTATTATATTATGACAGACCAGCTAGATCTACTGTCTACTGTCTCTATTATATTATGACAGACCAGCTAGATCTACTGTCTCTATTATATTATGACAGACCAGCTAGATCTACAGACAGACCAGCTAGATCTACTATCTCTATTTTAATATGATAGACCAGCTAGATCTACTGTCTCTATTATATTATGACAGACCAGTGAGATGTACTGTCTCTATTATATTATAACAGATCAGCTAGATCTACTATCTCAATTATATTATGACATGACATACCAGCTAGATTTACTGTCTCTATTATATTATGATAGACCAGCTAGATCTACTGTCTCTATTATATTATGACAGACCAGCTAGATCTACTGTCTCTATTATATTATGACAGACCAGCTAGATCTACTGTCTCTATTATATTATGACAGACCAGCTAGATCTACTGTCTCTATTATATTATGACAGACCATCTAGATCTACTGTCTCTATTATATTATGACAGACCAGCTAGATCTACTGTCTCTATTATATTATGACAGACCAGCTAGATCTACTGTCTCTATTATATTATGACAGACCAGCTAGATCTACTGTCTCTATTATATTATGACAGACCAGCTAGATCTACTGTCTCTATTATATTATGACAGACCAGCTAGATCTACTGTCTCTATTATATTATGACAGACCAGCTAGATCTACTGTCTCTATTATATTATGACAGACCAGCTAGATCTACTGTCTCTATTATATTATGACAGACCAGCTAGATCTACTGTCTCTATTATATTATGACAGACCAGCTAGATCTACTGTCTCTATTATTATATTATGACAGACCAGCTAGATCTACTGTCTCTATTATATTATGACAGACCAGCTAGATCTACTGTCTCTATGTCTCTATTATATTATGACAGACCAGCTAGATCTACTGTCTCTATTATATTATGACAGACCAGCTAGATCTACTGTCTCTATTATATTATGACAGACCAGCTAGATCTACTGTCTCTATTATATTATGACAGACCAGCTAGATCTACTGTCTCTATTATATTATGACAGACCAGCTAGATCTACTGTCTCTATTATATTATGACAGACCAGCTAGATCTACTGTCTCTATTATATTATGACAGACCAGCTAGATCTACTGTCTCTATTATATTATGACAGACCAGCTAGATCTACTGTCTCTATTATATTATGACAGACCAGCTAGATCTACTGTCTCTATTATATTATGACAGACCAGCTAGATCTACTGTCTCTATTATATTATGACAGACCAGCTAGATCTACTGTCTCTATTATATTATGACAGACCAGCTAGATCTACTGTCTCTATTATATTATGACAGACCAGCTAGATCTACTGTCTCTATTATATTATGACAGACCAGCTAGATCTACTGTCTCTATTCTATTATGACAGACCAGCTAGATCTACTGTCTCTATTATATTATGACAGACCAGCTAGATCTACAGTCTCTATTGTAATTATGACAGACCAGCTAGATCTACTATCTATATTATATTATGACAGACCAGCTAGATCTACGGTCTATATTATATTATGACAGACCAGCTACATCTACTGTCTCTATTATATTATGACAGACCAGCTAGATCTACTGTCTCTATTATATTATGACAGACCAGCTAGATCTACTGTCTCTATTATATTATGACAGACCAGCTAGATCTACTGTCTCTATTATATTATGACAGACCAGCTAGATCTACTGTCTCTATTATATTATGACAGACCAGCTAGATCTACTGTCTCTATTATATTATGACAGACCAGCTAGATCTACTGTCTCTATTATATTATGACAGACCAGCTAGATCTACTGTCTCTATTATATTATGACAGACCAGCTAGATCTACTGTCTCTATTATATTATGACAGACCAGCTAGATCTACTGTCTCTATTATATTATGACAGACCAGCTAGATCTACTGTCTCTATTATATTATGACAGACCAGCTAGATCTACTGTCTCTATTATATTATGACAGACCAGCTAGATCTACTGTCTCTATTATATTATGACAGACCAGCTAGATCTACTGTCTCTATTATATTATGACAGACCAGCTAGATCTACTGTCTCTATGTCTCTATTATATTATGACAGACCAGCTAGATCTACTGTCTCTATTATATTATGACAGACCAGCTAGATCTACTGTCTCTATTGAATTATGACAGACCAGGTAGATATACTGTCTCTATTATATTATGACAGACCAGGTAGATCTACTGTCTCTATTATATTATGACAGACCAGGTAGATCTACTGTCTCTATTATATTATGACAGACCAGCTAGATCTACTGTCTCTATTATATTATGACAGACCAGCTAGATCTACTGTCTCTATTATATTATGACAGACCAGCTAGATCTACTGTCTCTATTATATTATGACAGACCAGCTAGATCTACTGTCTCTATTATATTATGACAGACCAGCTAGATCTACTGTCTCTATTATATAATGACAGACCAGCTAGATCTACTGTCTCTATTATATTATGACAGACCAGCTAGATCTACTGTCTCTATTATATTATGACAGACCAGCTAGATCTACTGTCTCTATTATATTATGACAGACCAGCTAGATCTACTGTCTCTATTATATTATGACAGACCAGCTAGATCTACTGTCTCTATTATATTATGACAGACCAGCTAGATCTACTGTCTCTATTATATTATGACAGACCAGCTAGATCTACTGTCTCTATTATATTATGACAGACCAGCTAGATCTACTGTCTCTATTATATTATGACAGACCAGCTAGATCTACTGTCTCTATTATATTATGACAGACCAGCTAGATCTACTGTCTCTATTATATTATGACAGACCAGCTAGATCTACTGTCTATTATTATATTATGACAGACCAGCTAGATCTACTGTCTCTATTATATTATGACAGACCAGCTAGATCTACTGTCTCTATTATATTATGACAGACCAGCTAGATCTACTGTCTCTATTATATTATGACAGACCAGCTAGATCTACTGTCTCTATTATATTATGACAGACCAGCTAGATCTACTGTCTCTATTATATTATGACAGACCAGCTAGATCTACTGTCTCTATTATATTATGACAGACCAGCTAGATCTACTGTCTCTATTATATTATGACAGACCAGCTAGATCTACTGTCTCTATTATATTATGACAGACCAGCTAGATCTACTGTCTCTATGTCTCTATTATATTATGACAGACCAGCTAGATCTACTGTCTCTATTATATTATGACAGACCAGCTAGATCTACTGTCTCTATTATATTATGACAGACCAGCTAGATCTACTGTCTCTATTATATTATGACAGACCAGCTAGATCTACTGTCTCTATTATATTATGACAGACCAGCTAGATCTACTGTCTCTATTATATTATGACAGACCAGCTAGATCTACTGTCTCTATTATATTATGACAGACCAGCTAGATCTACTGTCTCTATTATATATGACAGACCAGCTAGATCTACTGTCTCTATTATATTATGACAGACCAGCTAGATCTACTGTCTCTATTATATTATGACAGACCAGCTAGATCTACTGTCTCTATTATATTATTATGAAAGACCAGCTAGATCTACTGTCTCTATTATATTATGACAGACCAGCTAGATCTACTGTCTCTATTATATTATGACAGACCAGCTAGATCTACTGTCTCTATTATATTATGACAGACCAGCTAGATCTACTGTCTCTATTATATTATGACAGACCAGCTAGATCTACTGTCTCTATTATATTATGACAGACCAGCTAGATCTACTGTCTCTATTATATTATGACAGACCAGCTAGATCTACTGTCTCTATTATATTATGACAGACCAGCTAGATCTACTGTCTCTATTATATTATGACAGACCAGCTAGATCTACTGTCTCTATGTCTCTATTATATTATGACAGACCAGCTAGATCTACTGTCTCTATTATATTATGACAGACCAGCTAGATCTACTGTCTCTATTATATTATGACAGACCAGCTAGATCTACTGTCTCTATTATATTATGACAGACCAGCTAGATCTACTGTCTCTATTATATTATGACAGACCAGCTAGATCTACTGTCTCTATTATATTATGACAGACCAGCTAGATCTACTGTCTCTATTATATTATGACAGACCAGCTAGATCTACTGTCTCTATTATATTATGACAGACCAGCTAGATCTACTGTCTCAGACCAGCTAGATCTACTGTCTCTATATATTATGACAGACCAGCTAGATCTACTGTCTCTATTATATTATGACAGACCAGCTAGATCTACTGTCTCTATTATATTATGACAGACCAGCTAGATCTACTGTCTCTATTATATTATGACAGACCAGCTAGATCTACTGTCTCTATTATATTATGACAGACCAGCTAGATCTACTGTCTCTATTATATTATGACAGACCAGCTAGATCTACTGTCTCTATTATATTATGACAGACCAGCTAGATCTACTGTCTCTATTATAATATTATGACAGACCAGCTAGATCTACTGTCTCTATTATATTATGACAGACCAGCTAGATCTACTGTCTCTATTCTCTATTTTATTATGACAGACCAGCTAGATCTACTGTCTCTATTATATTATGACAGACCAGCTAGATCTACTGTCTCTATTATCTATTATTATGACAGACCAGCTAGATCTACTGTCTCTATTATATTATATGACAGACCAGCTAGATCTACTGTCTCTATTATATATTTGACAGACCAGCTAGATCTACTGTCTCTATTATATTATGACAGACCAGCTAGATCTACTGATCTACTGTCTCTATTATATTATGACAGACCAGCTAGATCTACTGTCTCTATTATGTTATGGCAGACCAGCTAGATCTACTGTCTCTATTATATTATGACAGACCAGCTAGATCTACTGTCTCTATTATATTATGACAGACCAGCTAGATACTACTCTATTATATTATGACAGACCAGCTAGATCTACTGTCTCTATTATATTATGACAGACCAGCTAGATCTACTGTCTCTATTATATTATGACAGACCAGCTAGATCTACTGTCTCTATTATATTATGACAGACCAGCTAGATCTACTGTCTCTATTATATTATGACAGACCAGCTAGATCTACTGTCTCTATTATATTATGACAGACCAGCTAGATCTACTGTCTCTATTATATTATGACAGACCAGCTAGATCTACTGTCTCTATTATATTATGACAGACCAGCTAGATCTACTGTCTCTATTATATTATGACAGACCAGCTAGATCTACTGTCTCTATTATATGACAGACCAGCTAGATCTACTGTCTCTATTATATTATGACAGACCAGCTAGATCTACTGTCTCTATTATATTATGACAGACCAGCTAGATCTACTGTCTCTATTATATTATGACAGACCAGCTAGATCTACTGTCTCTATTATATTATGACAGACCAGCTAGATCTACTGTCTCTATTATATTATGACAGACCAGCTAGATCTACTGTCTCTATTATATTATGACAGACCAGCTAGATCTACTGTCTCTATTATGTTATATTATGACAGACCAGCTAGATCTACTGTCTCTATTATATTATGACAGACCAGCTAGATCTACTGTCTCTATTATATTATGACAGACCAGCTAGATCTACTGTCTCTATTATATTATGACAGACCAGCTAGATCTACTGTCTCTATTATATTATGACAGACCAGCTAGATCTACTGTCTCTATTTCTCTATTATATTATGACAGACCAGCTAGATCTACTGTCTCTATTATATTATGACAGACCAGCTAGATCTACTGTCTCTATTATATTATGACAGACCAGCTAGATCTACTGTCTCTATTATATTATGACAGACCAGCTAGATCTACTGTCTCTATTATATTATGACAGACCAGCTAGATCTACTGTCTCTATTATATTATGACAGACCAGCTAGATCTACTGTCTCTATTATATTATGACAGACCAGCTAGATCTACTGTCTCTATTATATTATGACAGACCAGCTAGATCTACTGTCTCTATTATATTATGACAGACCAGCTAGATCTACTGTCTCTATTATATTATGACAGACCAGCTAGATCTACTGTCTCTATTATATTATGACAGACCAGCTAGATCTACTGTCTCTATTATATTATGACAGACCAGCTAGATCTACTGTCTCTATTATATTATGACAGACCAGCTAGATATTATGACAGACCAGCTCTCTACTGTCTCTATTATATTATGACAGACCAGCTAGATCTACTGTCTCTATTATATTATGACAGACCAGCTAGATCTACTGTCTCTATTATATTATGACAGACCAGCTAGATCTACTGTCTCTATTATATTATGACAGACCAGCTAGATCTACTGTCTCTATTATATTATGACAGACCAGCTAGATCTACTGTCTCTATTATATTATGACAGACCAGCTAGATCTACTGTCTCTATTATATTATGACACAGACCAGCTAGATCTACTGTCTCTATTATATTATGACAGACCAGCTAGATCTACTGTCTCTATTATATTATGACAGACCAGCTAGATCTACTGTCTCTATTATATTATGACAGACCAGCTAGATCTACTGTCTCTATTATATTATGACAGACCAGCTAGATCTACTGTCTCTATTATATTATGACAGACCAGCTAGATCTACTGTCTCTATTATATTATGACAGACCAGCTAGATCTACTGTCTCTATCTATATTATATTATGACAGACCAGCTAGATCTACTGTCTCTATTATATTATGACAGACCAGCTAGATCTACTGTCTCTATTATATTATGACAGACCAGCTAGATCTACTGTCTCTATTATATTATGACAGACCAGCTAGATCTACTGTCTCTATTATATTATGACAGACCAGCTAGATCTACTGTCTCTATTATATTATGACAGACCAGCTAGATCTACTGTCTCTATTATATTATGACAGACCAGCTAGATCTACTGTCTCTATTATATTATGACAGACCAGCTAGATCTACTGTCTCTATTATATTATGACAGACCAGCTAGATCTACTGTCTCTATTATATTATGACAGACCAGCTAGATCTACTGTCTCTATTATATTATGACAGACCAGCTAGATCTACTGTCTCTATTATATTATGACAGACCAGCTAGATCTACTAGATCTACTGTCTCTATTATATTATGACAGACCAGCTAGATCTACTGTCTCTATTATATTATGACAGACCAGCTAGATCTACTGTCTCTATTATATATATATGACAGACCAGCTAGATCTACTGTCTCTATTATTATGACAGACCAGCTAGATCTACTGTCTCTATTATATTATGACAGACCAGCTAGATCTACTGTCTCTATTATTATATATGACAGACCAGCTAGATCTACTGTCTCTATTATATTATGACAGACCAGCTAGATCTACTGTCTCTATTATATTATGACAGACCAGCTAGATCTACTGTCTCTATTATATTATGACAGACCAGCTAGATCTACTGTCTCTATTATATTATGACAGACCAGCTAGATCTACTGTCTCTATTATATTATGACAGACCAGCTAGATCTACTGTCTCTATTATATTATGACAGACCAGCTAGATCTACTGTCTCTATTATATTATGACAGACCAGCTAGATCTACTGTCTCTATTATATTATGACAGACCAGCTAGATCTACTGTCTCTATTATATTATGACAGACCAGCTAGATCTACTGTCTCTATTATATTATGACAGACGCTAGATCTACTGTCTCTATTATATTATGACAGACCAGCTAGATCTACTGTCTCTATTATATTATGACAGACCAGCTAGATCTACTGTCTCTGTCTCTATTATATTATGACAGACCAGCTAGATCTACTGTCTCTATTATATTATGACAGACCAGCTAGATCTGTCTCTATTCTATATATTATGACAGACCAGCTAGATCTACTGTCTCTATTATATTATGACAGACCAGCTAGATCTACTGTCTCTATTATATTATGACAGACCAGCTAGATCTACTGTCTCTATTATATTATGACAGACCAGCTAGATCTACTGTCTCTATTATATTATGACAGACCAGCTAGATCTACTGTCTCTATTATATTATGACAGACCAGCTAGATCTACTGTCTCTATTATATTATGACAGACCAGCTAGATCTACTGTCTCTATTATATTATGACAGACCAGCTAGATCTACTGTCTCTATTATATTATGACAGACCAGCTAGATCTACTGTCTCTATTATATTATGACAGACCAGCTAGATCTACTGTCTCTATTATATTATGACAGACCAGCTAGATCTACTGTCTCTATTATATTATGACAGACCAGCTAGATCTACTGTCTCTATTATATTATGACAGACCAGCTAGATCTACTGTCTCTATTATATTATGACAGACCAGCTAGATCTACTGTCTCTATTATATTATGACAGACCAGCTAGATCTACTGTCTCTATTATATTATGACAGACCAGCTAGATCTACTGTCTCTATTATATTATGACAGACCAGCTAGATCTACTGTCTCTATTATATTATGACAGACCAGCTAGATCTACTGTCTCTATTATATTATGATAGACAGACAGCTAGATCTACTGTCTCTATTATATTATGACAGACCAGCTAGATCTACTGTCTCTATTATATTATGACAGACCAGCTAGATCTACTGTCTCTATTATATTATGACAGACCAGCTAGATCTACTGTCTCTATTATATTATGACAGACCAGCTAGATCTACTGTCTCTATTATATTATGACAGACCAGCTAGATCTACTGTCTCTATTCTCTATTATATTATGACAGACCAGCTAGATCTACTGTCTCTATTATATTATGACAGACCAGCTAGATCTACTGTCTCTATTATATTATGACAGACCAGCTAGATCTACTGTCTCTATTATATTATGACAGACCAGCTAGATCTACTGTCTCTATTATATTATGACAGACCAGCTAGATCTACTGTCTCTATGTCTCTATTATATTATGACAGACCAGCTAGATCTACTGTCTCTATTATATTATGACAGACCAGCTAGATCTACTGTCTCTATTATATTATGACAGACCAGCTAGATCTACTGTCTCTATTATATTATGACAGACCAGCTAGATCTACTGTCTCTATTATATTATGACAGACCAGCTAGATCTACTGTCTCTATTATATTATGACAGACCAGCTAGATCTACTGTCTCTATTATATTATACAGACCAGCTAGATCTACTGTCTCTATTATATTATGACAGACCAGCTAGATCTACTGTCTCTATTATATTATGACAGACCAGCTAGATCTACTGTCTCTATTATATTATGACAGACCAGCTAGATCTACTGTCTCTATTATATTATGACAGACCAGCTAGATCTACTGTCTCTATGTCTCTATTATATTATGACAGACCAGCTAGATCTACTGTCTCTATTATATTATGACAGACCAGCTAGATCTACTGTCTCTATTATATTATGACAGACCAGCTAGATATACTGTCTCTATTATATTATGACAGACCAGCTAGATCTACTGTCTCTATTATATTATGACAGACCAGCTAGATCTACTGTCTCTATTATATTATGACAGACCAGCTAGATCTACTGTCTCTATTATATTATGACAGACCAGCTAGATCTACTGTCTCTATTATATTATGACAGACCAGCTAGATCTACTGTCTCTATTATATTATGACAGACCAGAGATCTACTGTCTCTATTATATTATGACAGACCAGCTAGATCTACTGTCTCTATTATATTATGACAGACCAGCTAGATCTACTGTCTCTATTATATTATGACAGACCAGCTAGATCTACTGTCTCTATTATATTATGACAGACCAGCTAGATCTACTGTCTCTATTATATTATGACAGACCAGCTAGATCTACTGTCTCTATTATATTATGACAGACCAGCTAGATCTACTGTCTCTATTATATTATGACAGACCAGCTAGATCTACTGTCTCTATTATATTATGACAGACCAGCTAGATCTACTGTCTCTATTATATTATGACAGACCAGCTAGATCTACTGTCTCTATTATATTATGACAGACCAGCTAGATCTACTGTCTCTATTCTCTATTATATTATGACAGACCAGCTAGATCTACTGTCTCTATTATATTATGACAGACCAGCTAGATCTACTGTCTCTATTATATTATGACAGACCAGCTAGATCTACTGTCTCTATTATATTATGACAGACCAGCTAGATCTACTGTCTCTATTATATTATGACAGACCAGCTAGATCTACTGTCTCTATTATATTATGACAGACCAGCTAGATCTACTGTCTCTATTATATTATGACAGACCAGCTAGATCTACTGTCTCTATTATATTATGACAGACCAGCTAGATCTACTGTCTCTATTATATTATGACAGACCAGCTAGATCTACTGTCTCTATTATATTATGACAGACCAGCTAGATCTACTGTCTCTATTATATATATGACAGACCAGCTAGATCTACTGTCTCTATTATATTATGACAGACCAGCTAGATCTACTGTCTCTATTATATTATGACAGACCAGCTAGATCTACTGTCTCTATTATATTATGACAGACCAGCTAGATCTACTGTCTCTATTATATTATGACAGACCAGCTAGATCTACTGTCTCTATTATATTATGACAGACCAGCTAGATCTACTGTCTCTATTATATTATGACAGACCAGCTAGATCTACTGTCTCTATTATTATATTATGACAGACCAGCTAGATCTACTGTCTCTATTATATTATGACAGACCAGCTAGATCTACTGTCTCTATTATTATATTATGACAGACCAGCTAGATCTACTGTCTCTATTATATTATGACAGACCAGCTAGATCTACTGTCTCTATTATATTATGACAGACCAGCTAGATCTACTGTCTCTATTATATTATGACAGACCAGCTAGATCTACTGTCTCTATTATATTATGACAGACCAGCTAGATCTACTGTCTCTATTATATTATGACAGACCAGCTAGATCTACTGTCTCTATTATATTATGACAGACCAGCTAGATCTACTGTCTCTATTATATATATGACAGACCAGCTAGATCTACTGTCTCTATTATATTATGACAGACCAGCTAGATCTACTGTCTCTATTATATTATGACAGACCAGCTAGATCTACTGTCTCTATTATATTATGACAACCAGCTAGATCTACTGTCTCTATTATATTATGACAGACCAGCTAGATCTACTGTCTCTATTATATTATGACAGACCAGCTAGATCTACTGTCTCTATTATATTATGACAGACCAGCTAGATCTACTGTCTCTATTATATTATGACAGACCAGCTAGATCTACTGTCTCTATTATATTATGACAGACCAGCTAGATCTACTGTCTCTATTATATTATGACAGACCAGCTAGATCTACTGTCTCTATTATATTATGACAGACCAGCTAGATCTACTGTCTCTATTATATTATGACAGACCAGCTAGATCTACTGTCTCTATTATATTATGACAGACCAGCTAGATCTACTGTCTCTATTATATTATGACAGACCAGCTAGATCTACTGTCTCTATTATATTTTGACAGACCAGCTAGATCTACTGTCTCTATTATATTATGACAGACCAGCTAGATCTACTGTCTCTATTATATTATGACAGACCAGCTAGATTTACTGTCTCTATGTCTCTTGTATATTATGACAGACCAGCTAGATCTACTGTCTCTATTATATTATGACAGACCAGCTAGATCTACTGTCTCTATTATAATATGACAGACCAGCTAGATCTACTGTCTCTATTATATTATGACAGACCAGCTAGATCTACTGTCTCTATTATATTATGACAGACCAGCTAGATCTACTGTCTCTATTATATTATGACAGACCAGCTAGATCTACTGTCTCTATTATATTATGACAGACCAGCTAGATCTACTGTCTCTATTATATTATGACAGACCAGCTAGATCTACTGTCTCTATTATATTATGACAGACCAGCTAGATCTACTGTCTCTATTATATTATGACAGACCAGCTAGATCTACTGTCTCTATTATATTATGACAGACCAGCTAGATCTACTGTCTCTATGTCTCTATTATATTATGACAGACCAGCTAGATCTACTGTCTCTATTATATTATGACAGACCAGCTAGATCTACTGTCTCTATTATATTATGACAGACCAGCTAGATCTACTGTCTCTATTATATTATGACAGACCAGCTAGATCTACTGTCTCTATTATATTATGACAGACCAGCTAGATCTACTGTCTCTATTATATTATGACAGACCAGCTAGATCTACTGTCTCTATTATATTATGACAGACCAGCTAGATCTACTGTCTCTATTATATTATGACAGACCAGCTAGATCTACTGTCTCTATTATATTATGACAGACCAGCTAGATCTACTGTCTCTATTATATTATGACAGACCAGCTAGATCTACTGTCTCTATTATATTATGACAGACCAGCTAGATCTACTGTCTCTATTATATTATGACAGACCAGCTAGATCTACTGTCTCTATTATATTATGACAGACCAGCTAGATCTACTGTCTCTATTCTATTATATTATGACAGACCAGCTAGATCTACTGTCTCTATTATATTATGACAGACCAGCTAGATCTACTGTCTCTATTATATTATGACAGACCAGCTAGATCTACTGTCTCTATTATATTATGACAGACCAGCTAGATCTACTGTCTCTATTATATTATGACAGACCAGCTAGATCTACTGTCTCTATTATATTATGACAGACCAGCTAGATCTACTGTCTCTATTATATTATGACAGACCAGCTAGATCTACTGTCTCTATTATATTATGACAGACCAGCTAGATCCTACTGTCTATATTGTATTATGACATACCAGCTAGATCTACTGTCTCTATTATATTTTGACAGACCAGCTAGATCAACTGTCTCTATTATATTATGACAGACCAGCTAGATCTACTGTCTCTATCTCTATTATATTATGATCGACCAGCTAGATCTACTGTCTCTATGATATTATGACAGATCAGCTAGATCTACTGTCTCTATTATATTATGACAGACCAGCTAGATCTACTGTCTCTATTATATTATGACAGACCAGCTAGATCTACTGTCTCTATTATATTATGACAGACCAGCTAGATCTACTGTCTCTATTATATTATGACAGACCAGCTAGATCTACTGTCTCTATTATATTATGACAGACCAGCTAGATCTACTGTCTCTATTATATTATGACAGACCAGCTAGATCTACTGTCTCTATTATATTATGACAGACCAGCTAGATCTACTGTCTCTATTATATTATGACAGACCAGCTAGATCTACTGTCTCTATTATATTATGACAGACCAGCTAGATCTACTGTCTCTATTATATTATGACAGACCAGCTAGATCTACTGTCTCTATTATATTATGACAGACCAGCTAGATCTACTGTCTCTATTATATTATGACAGACCAGCTAGATCTACTGTCTCTATTATATTATGACAGACCAGCTAGATCTACTGTCTCTATTATATTATGACAGACCAGCTAGATCTACTGTCTCTATTATATTATGACAGACCAGCTAGATCTACTGTCTCTATTATATTATGACAGACCAGCTAGATCTACTGTCTCTATTATATTATGACAGACCAGCTAGATCTACTGTCTCTATTATTATTTATGACAGACCAGCTAGATCTACTGTCTCTATTATATTATGACAGACCAGCTAGATCTACTGTCTCTATTATATTATGACAGACCAGCTAGATCTACTGTCTCTATTATATTATGACAGACCAGCTAGATCTACTGTCTCTATTATATTATGACAGACCAGCTAGATCTACTGTCTCTATTATATTATGACAGACCAGCTAGATCTACTGTCTCTATTATATTATGACAGACCAGCTAGATCTACTGTCTCTATTATATTATGACAGACCAGCTAGATCTACTGTCTCTATTATATTATGACAGACCAGCTAGATCTACTGTCTCTATTATATTATGACAGACCAGCTAGATCTACTGTCTCTATTATATTATGACAGACCAGCTAGATCTACTGTCTCTATTATATTATGACAGACCAGCTAGATCTACTGTCTCTATTATTATATTATGACAGACCAGCTAGATCTACTGTCTCTATTATATTATGACAGACCAGCTAGATCTACTGTCTCTATTATATTATGACAGACCAGCTAGATCTACTGTCTCTATTATATTATGACAGACCAGCTAGATCTACTGTCTCTATTATATTATGACAGACCAGCTAGATCTACTGTCTCTATGTCTATTATATTATGACAGACCAGCTAGATCTACTGTCTCTATTATATTATGACAGACCAGCTAGATCTACTGTCTCTATTATATTATGACAGACCAGCTAGATCTACTGTCTCTATTATATTATGACAGACCAGCTAGATCTACTGTCTCTATTATATTATGACAGACCAGCTAGATCTACTGTCTCTATTATATTATGACAGACCAGCTAGATCTACTGTCTCTATTATATTATGACAGACCAGCTAGATCTACTGTCTCTATTATATTATGACAGACCAGCTAGATCTACTGTCTCTATTATATTATGACAGATGACAGACCAGCTAGATCTACTGTCTCTATTATATTATGACAGACCAGCTAGATCTACTGTCTCTATTATATTATGACAGACCAGCTAGATCTACTGTCTCTATTATATTATGACAGACCAGCTAGATCTACTGTCTCTATTATATTATGACAGACCAGCTAGATCTACTGTCTCTATTATATTATGACAGACCAGCTAGATCTACTGTCTCTATTATATTATGACAGACCAGCTAGATCTACTGTCTCTATTATATTATGACAGACCAGCTAGATCTACTGTCTCTATTATATTATGACAGACCAGCTAGATCTACTGTCTCTATTATATTATGACAGACCAGCTAGATCTACTGTCTCTATTATATTATGACAGACCAGCTAGATCTACTGTCTCTATTATATTATGACAGACCAGCTAGATCTACTGTCTCTATTATATTATGACAGACCAGCTAGATCTACTGTCTCTATTATATTATGACAGACCAGCTAGATCTACTGTCTCATTATATATATGACAGACCAGCTAGATCTACTGTCTCTATTATATTATGACAGACCAGCTAGATCTACTGTCTCTATTATATTATGACAGACCAGCTAGATCTACTGTCTCTATTATATTATGACAGACCAGCTAGATCTACTGTCTCTATTATATTATGACAGACCAGCTAGATCTACTGTCTCTATTATATTATGACAGACCAGCTAGATCTACTGTCTCTATTATATTATGACAGACCAGCTAGATCTACTGTCTCTATTATATTATGACAGACCAGCTAGATCTACTGTCTCTATTATATTATGACAGACCAGCTAGATCTACTGTCTCTATTCTATTATATTATGACAGACCAGCTAGATCTACTGTCTCTATTATATTATGACAGACCAGCTAGATCTACTGTCTCTATTATATTATGACAGACCAGCTAGATCTACTGTCTCTATTATATTATGACAGACCAGCTAGATCTACTGTCTCTATTATATTATGACAGACCAGCTAGATCTACTGTCTCTATTATATTATGACAGACCAGCTAGATCTACTGTCTCTATTATATTATGACAGACCAGCTAGATCTACTGTCTCTATTATATTATGACAGACCAGCTAGATCTACTGTCTCTATTATATTATGACAGACCAGCTAGATCTACTGTCTCTATTATATTATGACAGACCAGCTAGATCTACTGTCTCTATTATATTATGACAGACCAGCTAGATCTACTGTCTCTATTATATTATGACAGACCAGCTAGATCTACTGTCTCTATTATATTATGACAGACCAGCTAGATCTACTGTCTCTATTATATTATGACAGACCAGCTAGATCTACTGTCTCTATTATATTATGACAGACCAGCTAGATCTACTGTCTCTATTATATTATGACAGACCAGCTAGATCTACTGTCTCTATTATATTATGACAGACCAGCTAGATCTACTGTCTCTATTATATTATGACAGACCAGCTAGATCTACTGTCTCTATTATATTATGACAGACCAGCTAGATCTACTGTCTCTATTATATTATGACAGACCAGCTAGATCTACTGTCTCTATTATATTATGACAGACCAGCTAGATCTACTGTCTCTATTATATTATGACAGACCAGCTAGATCTACTGTCTCTATTATATTATGACAGACCAGCTAGATCTACTGTCTCTATTATATTATGACAGACCAGCTAGATCTACTGTCTCTATTATATTATGACAGACCAGCTAGATCTACTGTCTCTATTATATTATGACAGACCAGCTAGATCTACTGTCTCTATTATATTATGACAGACCAGCTAGATCTACTGTCTCTATTATATTATGACAGACCAGCTAGATCTACTGTCTCTATTATATTATGACAGACCAGCTAGATCTACTGTCTCTATTATATTATGACAGACCAGCTAGATCTACTGTCTCTATTATATTATGACAGACCAGCTAGATCTACTGTCTCTATTATATTATGACAGACCAGCTAGATCTACTGTCTCTATTATATTATGACAGACCAGCTAGATCTACTGTCTCTATTATATTATGACAGACCAGCTAGATCTACTGTCTCTATTATATTATGACAGACCAGCTAGATCTACTGTCTCTATTATATTATGACAGACCAGCTAGATCTACTGTCTCTATTATATTATGACAGACCAGCTAGATCTACTGTCTCTATTATATTATGACAGACCAGCTAGATCTACTGTCTCTATTATATTATGACAGACCAGCTAGATCTACTGTCTCTATTATATTATGACAGACCAGCTAGATCTACTGTCTCTATTATATTATGACAGACCAGCTAGATCTACTGTCTCTATTATATTATGACAGACCAGCTAGATCTACTGTCTCTATTATATTATGACAGACCAGCTAGATCTACTGTCTCTATTATATTATGACAGACCAGCTAGATCTACTGTCTCTATTATATTATGACAGACCAGCTAGATCTACTGTCTCTATGTCTCTATTATATTATGACAGACCAGCTAGATCTACTGTCTCTATTATATTATGACAGACCAGCTAGATCTACTGTCTCTATTATATTATGACAGACCAGCTAGATCTACTGTCTCTATTATATTATGACAGACCAGCTAGATCTACTGTCTCTATTATATTATGACAGACCAGCTAGATCTACTGTCTCTATTATATTATGACAGACCAGCTAGATCTACTGTCTCTATTATATTATGACAGACCAGCTAGATCTACTGTCTCTATTATATTATGACAGACCAGCTAGATCTACTGTCTCTATTATATTATGACAGACCAGCTAGATCTACTGTCTCTATTATATTATGACAGACCAGCTAGATCTACTGTCTCTATTATATTATGACAGACCAGCTAGATCTACTGTCTCTATTATATTATGACAGACCAGCTAGATCTACTGTCTCTATTATATTATGACAGACCAGCTAGATCTACTGTCTCTATTATATTATGACAGACCAGCTAGATCTACTGTCTCTATTATATTATGACAGACCAGCTAGATCTACTGTCTCTATTATATTATGACAGACCAGCTAGATCTACTGTCTCTATTATATTATGACAGACCAGCTAGATCTACTGTCTCTATTATATTATGACAGACCAGCTAGATCTACTGTCTCTATTATATTATGACAGACCAGCTAGATCTACTGTCTCTATTATATTATGACAGACCAGCTAGATCTACTGTCTCTATTATATTATGACAGACCAGCTAGATCTACTGTCTCTATTATATTATGACAGACCAGCTAGATCTACTGTCTCTATTATATTATGACAGACCAGCTAGATCTACTGTCTCTATTATATTATGACAGACCAGCTAGATCTACTGTCTCTATTATATTATGACAGACCAGCTAGATCTACTGTCTCTATTATATTATGACAGACCAGCTAGATCTACTGTCTCTATTATATTATGACAGACCAGCTAGATCTACTGTCTCTATTATATTATGACAGACCAGCTAGATCTACTGTCTCTATTATATTATGACAGACCAGCTAGATCTACTGTCTCTATTATATTATGACAGACCAGCTAGATCTACTGTCTCTATTATATTATGACAGACCAGCTAGATCTACTGTCTCTATTATATTATGACAGACCAGCTAGATCTACTGTCTCTATTATATTATGACAGACCAGCTAGATCTACTGTCTCTATTATATTATGACAGACCAGCTAGATCTACTGTCTCTATTATATTATGACAGACCAGCTAGATCTACTGTCTCTATTATATTATGACAGACCAGCTAGATCTACTGTCTCTATTATATTATGACAGACCAGCTAGATCTACTGTCTCTATTATATTATGACAGACCAGCTAGATCTACTGTCTCTATTATATTATGACAGACCAGCTAGATCTACTGTCTCTATTATATTATGACAGACCAGCTAGATCTACTGTCTCTATTATATTATGACAGACCAGCTAGATCTACTGTCTCTATTATTATATTATGACAGACCAGCTAGATCTACTGTCTCTATTATATTATGACAGACCAGCTAGATCTACTGTCTCTATTATATTATGACAGACCAGCTAGATCTACTGTCTCTATTATATTATGACAGACCAGCTAGATCTACTGTCTCTATTATATTATGACAGACCAGCTAGATCTACTGTCTCTATTATATTATGACAGACCAGCTAGATCTACTGTCTCTATTATATTATGACAGACCAGCTAGATCTACTGTCTCTATTATATTATGACAGACCAGCTAGATCTACTGTCTCTATTATATTATGACAGACCAGCTAGATCTACTGTCTCTATTATATTATGACAGACCAGCTAGATCTACTGTCTCTATTATATTATGACAGACCAGCTAGATCTACTGTCTCTATTATATTATGACAGACCAGCTAGATCTACTGTCTCTATTATATTATGACAGACCAGCTAGATCTACTGTCTCTATTATATTATGACAGACCAGCTAGATCTACTGTCTCTATTATATTATGACAGACCAGCTAGATCTACTGTCTCTATTATATTATGACAGACCAGCTAGATCTACTGTCTCTATGTCTCTATTATATTATGACAGACCAGCTAGATCTACTGTCTCTATTATATTATGACAGACCAGCTAGATCTACTGTCTCTATTATATTATGACAGACCAGCTAGATCTACTGTCTCTATTATATTATGACAGACCAGCTAGATCTACTGTCTCTATTATATTATGACAGACCAGCTAGATCTACTGTCTCTATTATATTATGACAGACCAGCTAGATCTACTGTCTCTATTATATTATGACAGACCAGCTAGATCTGACAGACCAGCTAGATCTACTGTCTCTCTATTATATTATGACAGACCAGCTAGATCTACTGTCTCTATTATATTATGACAGACCAGCTAGATCTACTGTCTCTATTATATTATGACAGACCAGCTAGATCTACTGTCTCTATTATATATATGACAGACCAGCTAGATCTACTGTCTCTATTATATTATGACAGACCAGCTAGATCTACTGTCTCTATTATATTATGACAGACCAGCTAGATCTACTGTCTCTATTATATTATGACAGACCAGCTAGATCTACTGTCTCTATTATATTATGACAGACCAGCTAGATCTACTGTCTACTGTCTCTATTATATTATGACAGACCAGCTAGATCTACTGTCTCTATTATATTATGACAGACCAGCTAGATCTACTGTCTCTATTATATTATGACAGACCAGCTAGATCTACTGTCTCTATTATATTATGACAGACCAGCTAGATCTACTGTCTCTATTATATTATGACAGACCAGCTAGATCTACTGTCTCTATTATATTATGACAGACCAGCTAGATCTACTGTCTCTATTATATTATGACAGACCAGCTAGATCTACTGTCTCTATTATATTATGACAGACCAGCTAGATCTACTGTCTCTATTATATTATGACAGACCAGCTAGATCTACTGTCTCTATTATATTATGACAGACCAGCTAGATCTACTGTCTCTATTATATTATGACAGACCAGCTAGATCTACTGTCTCTATTATATTATGACAGACCAGCTAGATCTACTGTCTCTATTATATTATGACAGACCAGCTAGATCTACTGTCTCTATTATATTATGACAGACCAGCTAGATCTACTGTCTCTATTATATTATGACAGACCAGCTAGATCTACTGTCTCTATTATATTATGACAGACCAGCTAGATCTACTGTCTCTATTATATTATGACAGACCAGCTAGATCTACTGTCTCTATTATATTATGACAGACCAGCTAGATCTACTGTCTCTATTATATTATGACAGACCAGCTAGATCTACTGTCTCTATTATATTATGACAGACCAGCTAGATCTACTGTCTCTATTATATATTATGACAGACCAGCTAGATCTACTGTCTCTATTATATTATGACAGACCAGCTAGATCTACTGTCTCTATTATATTATGACAGACCAGCTAGATCTACTGTCTCTATTATATTATGACAGACCAGCTAGATCTACTGTCTCTATTATATTATGACAGACCAGCTAGATCTACTGTCTCTATTATATTATGACAGACCAGCTAGATCTACTGTCTCTATTATATTATGACAGACCAGCTAGATCTACTGTCTCTATTATATTATGACAGACCAGCTAGATCTACTGTCTCTATTATATTATGACAGACCAGCTAGATCTACTGTCTCTATTATATTATGACAGACCAGCTAGATCTACTGTCTCTATTATATTATGACAGACCAGCTAGATCTACTGTCTCTATTATATTATGACAGACCAGCTAGATCTACTGTCTCTATTATATTTTGACAGACCAGCTAGATCTACTGTCTCTATTATATTATGACAGACCAGCTAGATCTACTGTCTCTATTATATTATGACAGACCAGCTAGATCTACTGTCTCTATTATATTATGACAGACCAGCTAGATCTACTGTCTCTATTATATTATGACAGACCAGCTAGATCTACTGTCTCTATTATATTATGACAGACCAGCTAGATCTACTGTCTCTATTATATTATGACAGACCAGCTAGATCTACTGTCTCTATTATATTATGACAGACCAGCTAGATCTACTGTCTCTATTATATTATGACAGACCAGCTAGATCTACTGTCTCTATTATATTATGACAGACCAGCTAGATCTACTGTCTCTATTATATTATGACAGACCAGCTAGATCTACTGTCTCTATTATATTATGACAGACCAGCTAGATCTACTGTCTCTATTATATTATGACAGACCAGCTAGATCTACTGTCTCTATTATATTATGACAGACCAGCTAGATCTACTGTCTCTATTATATTATGACAGACCAGCTAGATCTACTGTCTCTATTATATTATGACAGACCAGCTAGATCTACTGTCTCTATTATATTATGACAGACCAGCTAGATCTACTGTCTCTATTATATTATGACAGACCAGCTAGATCTACTGTCTCTATTATATTATGACAGACCAGCTAGATCTACTGTCTCTATTATATTATGACAGACCAGCTAGATCTACTGTCTCTATTATATTATGACAGACCAGCTAGATCTACTGTCTCTATTATATTATGACAGACCAGCTAGATCTACTGTCTCTATTATATTATGACAGACCAGCTAGATCTACTGTCTCTATTATATTATGACAGACCAGCTAGATCTACTGTCTCTATTATATTATGACAGACCAGCTAGATCTACTGTCTCTATTATATTATGACAGACCATAGACAGACCAGCTAGCTAGATCTACTGTCTCTATTATATTATGACAGACCAGCTAGATCTACTGTCTCTATTATATTATGACAGACCAGCTAGATCTACTGTCTCTATTATATTATGACAGACCAGCTAGATCTACTGTCTCTATTATATTATGACAGACCAGCTAGATCTACTGTCTCTATTATATTATGACAGACCAGCTAGATCTACTGTCTCTATTATATTATGACAGACCAGCTAGATCTACTGTCTCTATTATATTATGACAGACCAGCTAGATCTACTGTCTCTATTATATTATGACAGACCAGCTAGATCTACTGTCTCTATTATATTATGACAGACCAGCTAGATCTACTGTCTCTATTATATTATGACAGACCAGCTAGATCTACTGTCTCTATTATATTATGACAGACCAGCTAGATCTACTGTCTCTATTATATTATGACAGACCAGTCTAGATCAGACTGTCTCTATTCTACTGTCTCTATATTATATGACAGACCAGCTAGATCTACTGTCTCTATTATATTATGACAGACCAGCTAGATCTACTGTCTCTATTATATTATGACAGACCAGCTAGATCTACTGTCTCTATTATATTATGACAGACCAGCTAGATCTACTGTCTCTATTATATTTATGACAGACCAGCTAGATCTACTGTCTCTATTATATTATGACAGACCAGCTAGATCTACTGTCTCTATGTCTCTATTATATTATGACAGACCAGCTAGATCTACTGTCTCTATTATATTATGACAGACCAGCTAGATCTACTGTCTCTATTATATTATGACAGACCAGCTAGATCTACTGTCTCTATTATATTATGACAGACCAGCTAGATCTACTGTCTCTATTATATTATGACAGACCAGCTAGATCTACTGTCTCTATTATATTATGACAGACCAGCTAGATCTACTGTCTCTATTATATTATGACAGACCAGCTAGATCTACTGTCTCTATTATATTATGACAGACCAGCTAGATCTACTGTCTCTATTATATTATGACAGACCAGCTAGATCTACTGTCTCTATTATATTATGACAGACCAGCTAGATCTACTGTCTCTATTATATTATGACAGACCAGCTAGATCTACTGTCTCTATTATATTATGACAGACCAGCTGATCTCTATTATATTATGACAGACCAGCTAGATCTACTGTCTCTATTATATTATGACAGACCAGCTAGATCTACTGTCTCTATTATATTATGACAGACCAGCTAGATCTACTGTCTCTATTATATTATGACAGACCAGCTAGATCTACTGTCTCTATTATATTATGACAGACCAGCTAGATCTACTGTCTCTATTATATTATGACAGACCAGCTAGATCTACTGTCTCTATTATATTATGACAGACCAGCTAGATCTACTGTCTCTATTATATTATGACAGACCAGCTAGATCTACTGTCTCTATTATATTATGACAGACCAGCTAGATCTACTGTCTCTATTATATTATGACAGACCAGCTAGATCTACTGTCTCTATTATATTATGACAGACCAGCTAGATCTACTGTCTCTATTATATTATGACAGACCAGCTAGATCTACTGTCTCTATTATATTATGACAGACCAGCTAGATCTACTGTCTCTATTATATTATGACAGACCAGGTAGATCTACTGTCTCTATTATATTATGACAGACCAGCTAGATCTACTGTCTCTATTATATTATGACAGACCAGCTAGATCTACTGTCTCTATTATATTATGACAGACCAGCTAGATCTACTGTCTCTATTATATTATGACAGACCAGCTAGATCTACTGTCTCTATTATATTATGACAGACCAGCTAGATCTACTGTCTCTATTATATTATGACAGACCAGCTAGATCTACTGTCTCTATTATATTTTGACAGACCAGCTAGATCTACTGTCTCTATTATATTATGACAGACCAGCTAGATCTACTGTCTCTATTATATTATGACAGACCAGCTAGATCTACTGTCTCTATTATATTATGACAGACCATTATGATTATGACAGACCAGCTAGATCTACTGTCTCTATTATATTATGACAGACCAGCTAGATCTACTGTCTCTATTATATTATGACAGACCAGCTAGATCTACTGTCTCTATTATATTATCTACTGTACAGACCAGACCAGCTAGATCTACTGTCTCTATTATATTATGACAGACCAGCTAGATCTACTGTCTCTATTATATTATGACAGACCAGCTAGATCTACTGTCTCTATTATATTATGACAGACCAGCTAGATCTACTGTCTCTATTATATTATGACAGACCAGCTAGATCTACTGTCTCTATTATATTATGACAGACCAGCTAGATCTACTGTCTCTATTATATTATGACAGACCAGCTAGATCTACTGTCTCTATTATATTTATGACAGACCAGCTAGATCTACTGTCTCTATTATATTATGACAGACCAGCTAGATCTACTGTCTCTATTATATTATGACAGACCAGCTAGATCTACTGTCTACTGTCTCTATTATATTATATTATGACAGACCAGCTAGATCTACTGTCTCTATTATATTATGACAGACCAGCTAGATCTACTGTCTCTATTATATTATGACAGACCAGCTAGATCTACTGTCTCTATTATATTATGACAGACCAGCTAGATCTACTGTCTCTATGTCTATATTATGACAGACCAGCTAGATCTACTGTCTCTATTATATTATGACAGACCAGCTAGATCTACTGTCTCTATTATATTATGACAGACCAGCTAGATCTACTGTCTCTATTATATTATGACAGACCAGCTAGATCTACTGTCTCTATTATATTATGACAGACCAGCTAGATCTACTGTCTCTATTATATTATGACAGACCAGCTAGATCTACTGTCTCTATTATATTATGACAGACCAGCTAGATCTACTGTCTCTATTATATTATGACAGACCAGCTAGATCTACTGTCTCTATTATATTATGACAGACCAGCTAGATCTACTGTCTCTATTATATTATGACAGACCAGCTAGATCTACTGTCTCTATTATATTATGACAGACCAGCTAGATCTACTGTCTCTATTATATTATGACAGACCAGCTAGATCTACTGTCTCTATTATATTATGACAGACCAGCTAGATCTACTGTCTCTATTATATTATGACAGACCAGCTAGATCTACTGTCTCTATTATATTATGACAGACCAGCTAGATCTACTGTCTCTATTATATTATTATGACAGACCAGCTAGATCTACTGTCTCTATTATATTATGACAGACCAGCTAGATCTACTGTCTCTATTATATTATGACAGACCAGCTAGATCTACTGTCTCTATTATATTATGACAGACCAGCTAGATCTACTGTCTCTATTATATTATGACAGACCAGCTAGATAGATCTACTGTCTCTATTATATTATGACAGACCAGCTAGATCTACTGTCTCTATTATATTATGACAGACCAGCTAGATCTACTGTCTCTATTATATTATGACAGACCAGCTAGATCTACTGTCTCTATTCTCTATTATATTATGACAGACCAGCTAGATCTACTGTCTCTATTATATTATGACAGACCAGCTAGATCTACTGTCTCTATTATATTATGACAGACCAGCTAGATCTACTGTCTCTATTATATTATGACAGACCAGCAGCTAGACCAGCTCTACTGTCTCTATTATATTATGACAGACCAGCTAGATCTACTGTCTCTATTATATTATGACAGACCAGCTAGATCTACTGTCTATTATTATATTATGACAGACCAGCTAGATCTACTGTCTCTATTATATTATGACAGACCAGCTAGATCTACTGTCTCTATTATATTATGACAGACCAGCTAGATCTACTGTCTCTATTATATTATGACAGACCAGCTAGATCTACTGTCTCTATTATATTATGACAGACCAGCTAGATCTACTGTCTCTATTATATTATGACAGACCAGCTAGATCTACTGTCTCTATTATATTATGACAGACCAGCTAGATCTACTGTCTCTATTATATTATGACAGACCAGCTAGATCTACTGTCTCTATTATATTATGACAGACCAGCTAGATCTACTGTCTCTATCTACTATTATGACAGACCAGCTAGATCTACTGTCTCTATTATATTATGACAGACCAGCTAGATCTACTGTCTCTATTATATTATGACAGACCAGCTAGATCTACTGTCTCTATTATATTATGACAGACCAGGTAGATCTACTGTCTCTATTATATTATGACAGACCAGCTAGATCTACTGTCTCTATTATATTATGACAGACCAGCTAGATCTACTGTCTCTATTATATTATGACAGACCAGCTAGATCTACTGTCTCTATTAAGACCAACTAGATCTACTGTCCCTATTATATTATGACAGACCAGCTAGATCTACTGTCTCTATTATATTATGACAGACCAGCTAGATCTACTGTCTCTATTATATTTTGACAGACCAGCTAGATCTACTGTCTCTATTATATTATGACAGACCAGCTAGATCTACTGTCTCTATTATATTATGACAGACCAGCTAGATCTACTGTCTCTATATCTCTATTATATTATGACAGACCAGCTAGATCTACTGTCTCTATTATATTATGACAGACCAGCTAGATCTACTGTCACTATTATATTATGACATACCAGCTAGATCTACTGTGTCTATTATATTATTACAGACCAGCTAGATCTACTGTCTCTATTATATTATGACAGACCAGCTATATCTACTGTCTCTATTATATTTTGACAGACCAGGTAGATCTACTGTCTCTATTATATTATGACAGACCAGCTAGATCTACTGTCTCTATTATATTATGACAGACCAGCTAGATCTACTGTCTCTATTATATTATGACAGACCAGCTAGATCTACTGTCTCTATTATATTATGACAGACCAGCTAGATCTACTGTCTCTACAGACCAGCTAGATCTACTGTCTCTAAAATATTATGACAGACCAGCTAGATCTACTGTCTCTATTATAATATGACAGACCAGCTAGATCTACTGTCTCTATTATATTATGACAGACCAGCTAGATCTACTGTCTCTATGTCTCTGTTATATTATGACAGACCAGCTAGATCTACTATCTATATTATATTATGACAGACCAGCTAGATCTACTGTCTCTATTATATTATGACAGACCAGCTAGATCTACTGTCTCTATTATATTATGACAGACCAGCTAGATCTACTGTCTCTATGTCTCTATTATATTATGACAGACCAGCTAGATCTACTGTCTCTATTATATTATGACAGACCAGCTAGATCTCTATTATATTATGACAGACCAGCTAGATCTACTGTCTCTATTATATTATGACAGACCAGCTAGATCTACTGTCTCTATTATATTATGACTACTGTCTACTGTCTCTATTATATTATGACAGACCAGCTAGATCTACTGTCTCTATTATATTAGACTAATATTATGACAGACCAGCTAGATCTACTGTCTCTATTATATTATGACAGACCAGCTAGATCTACTGTCTCTATTATATTATGACAGACCAGCTAGATCTACTGTCTCTATTATATTATGACAGACCAGCTAGATCTACTGTCTCTATTATATTATGACAGACCAGCTAGATCTACTGTCTCTATTATATTATTATGACAGACAGATCTAGGGTAGATCTCTACTGTCTCTATTATATTATGACAGACCAGCTAGATCTACTGTCTCTATTATATTATGACAGACCAGCTAGATCTACTGTCTCTATTATATTATGACAGACCAGCTAGATCTACTGTCTCTAATATTATCAGACCAGCTAGATCTACTGTCTCTATTATATTATGACAGACCAGCTAGATCTACTGTCTCTATTATATTATGACAGACCAGCTAGATCTACTGTCTCTATTATATTATGACAGACCAGCTAGATCTACTGTCTCTATTATATTATGACAGACCAGCTAGATCTACTGTCTCTATTATATTATGACAGACCAGCTAGATCTACTGTCTCTTATATTATGACAGACCAGCTAGATCTACTGTCTCTATTATATTATGACAGACCAGCTAGATCTACTGTCTCTATTATATTATGACAGACAGACCAGGTAGATCAGCTAGATCTGACAGACCAGTCTCTACTGTCTATTATGCTAGACTATGCTAGATGACAGACCAGCTAGATCTACTGTCTCTATTATATTATGACAGACCAGCTAGATCTACTGTCTCTATATTATGACAGACCAGCTATTATGACAGACCAGCTAGATCTACTGTCTACTGTCTTATATTATGACAGACCAGCTAGATCTAGTCCTAGACAGACCAGCTAGATCTACTGTATCACTACCATCTACTGTGTCTCTATTATATTATGACAGACCAGCTAGATCTACTGTTCTATTATATTATGACAGACCAGGTAGATCTACTGTCTCTATTATATTTATGACAGACCAGCTAGATCTACTGTCTCTATTATATTATGACAGACCAGCTAGATCTACTGTCTCTATTATATTATGACAGACCAGCTAGATCTACTGTCTCTATTATATTATGACAGACCAGCTAGATCTACTGTCTCTATTATATTATGACAGACCAGCTAGATCTACTGTCTCTATTATATTATGACAGACCAGAGATCTAGATCTACTAGTCTCTATTATATTATGACAGACCAGCTAGATCTACTGTCTCTATTATATTATGACAGACCAGCTAGATCTACTGTCTCTATTATATTATGACAGACCAGCTAGATCTACTGTCTCTATTATATTATGACAGACCAGCTAGATCTACTGTCTCTATTATATTATGACAGACCAGCTAGATCTACTGTCTCTATTATATTATGACAGACCAGCTAGATCTACTGTCTCTATTATATTATGACAGACAGACCAGCTAGATCTAGATCTCTATTATATCTATGACAGACCAGCTAGATAGATCTACTGTCTCTATTATATTATGACAGACCAGCTAGATCTACTGTCTCTAAGACTACTGTCTCTATTATATTATGACAGACCAGCTAGATCTACTGTCTCTATTATATATTATGACAGAGACCAGCAGATCTAGATCTACTGTCTACTATTATATATTATGACAGACCAGCTAGATCTACTGTCTCTATTATTATGACAGACCAGCTGATCTAGTCTCTATTATATTATGACAGACCAGCTAGATCTACTGTCTCTATTATATTATGACAGACCAGCTAGATCTACTGTCTCTAGACAGACCAGCTAGATCTACTGTCTCTATTATATTATGACAGACCAGCTAGATCTACTGTCAGATATTATGACAGACCAGCTAGATCTACTGTCTCTATTATATTATGACAGACCAGCTAGATCTAGCTCTCTATTATATTATGACAGACCAGCTAGATCTACTGTCTCTATTATATTATGACAGACCAGCTAGATCTACTGTCTCTATTATATTATGACAGACCGGCTATTATATCTACTGATCTAGTCAAATATTATGACAGACCAGCTAGATCTACTGTCTCTATTATATTATGACAGACCAGCTAGATATACTGTCTGAGTCTCTATTATATTATGACAGACCAGGTAGATCTACTGTCTCTATTAGATTATGACAGACCAGCTAGATCTACTGTCTCTATTATATTATGACAGACCAGCTAGATCTACTGTCTCTAGATCTAGTGTCTCTATTATGACAGACCAGCTAGATTACTGTGACAGACCAGCTAGATCTACTGTCTCTATTATATTATGACAGACCAGCTAGATCTACTGTCTCTATTATATATTATGACAGACCAGCTAGATCTACTGTCTCTATTATATTATGACAGACCAGCTAGATCTACTGTCTCTATTATATTATGACAGACCAGCTAGATCTACTGTCTCTATTATATTATGACAGACCAGCTAGATCTACTGTCTCTCAGGAAATATTATGACAGACCAGCTAGATCTACTGTCTCTATTATATTGATGATCTACTCCAGGGAACCTGATCTAGACTCAGATATCTACTGTCTCTATTATATTATGACAGACCAGCTAGATCTACTGTCTCTATTATATTATGACAGACCAGCTATATCTATATATGACAGACCAGCTAGATCTACTGTCTCTATTATATTATGACAGACCAGCTAGATCTACTGTCTCTATTATATTATCTCTATTATATTATGACAGACCAGATCTAGATCTACTGTCTCTATTATATTATGACAGACCAGCTAGATCTACTGTCTCTGTATTATGACAGACCAGCTAGATCTACTGTCTCTATTATATTATGACAGACCAGCTAGATCTACTGTTCTATTATATTATGACAGACCAGCTAGATCTACTGTCCACTGTCTGACTATCTACCTCTATTATCTACCAGCTAGATCTACTGTCTCTATTATATTATGACAGACCAGCTAGATCTACTGTCTCTATTATATTATGACAGACCAGCTAGATCTACTGCTATAATGCAATATTATATTATGACAGACCAGCTAGACGTCTCTAGACTCAGAGATATTATGACAGACCAGCTAGATCTACTGTCTCTATTATATTATGACAGACCAGCTAGATCTACTGTCTCTATTATATTATGACAGACCAGCTAGATCTACTGTCTCTATTATATTATGACAGACCAGCTAGATCTATATTATATTATGACAGACCAGCTAGATCTACTGTCTCTATTATATTATGACAGACCAGCTAGATCTACTGTCTCTATTATATTATGACAGACCAGCTAGATCTACTTATATTATGACAGACCAGCTAGATCTACTGTCTATTATATTATGACAGACCAGCTAGATCTACTGTCTCTATTATATTTGATGACAGACCAGCTAGATCTACTGTCTCTATTATATTATGACAGACCAGCTAGATCTACTGTCTCTATTATATTATGACAGACCAGCTAGATCTACTGTCTCTATTATATTATGACAGACCAGCTAGATCTACTGTCTCTCTCTATTATTATTATGACAGACCAGCTAGATAGACCAGATCTAGCTGTTATGACAGACCAGCTAGATCTACTGTCTCTATTATATTATGACAGACCAGCTAGATCTACTGTCTCTATTATATTATGACAGACCAGCTAGATCTACTGACCATATTATGACAGACCAGCTAGATCTACTGTCTCTATTATATTATGACAGACCAGCTAGATCTACTGTCTCTATTATATTATGACATGACAGACCAGCTAGATCTACTGTCTCTATTATATTATGACAGACCAGCTAGATCTACTATGACAGACCAGCTAGATCTACTGTCTCTATTATATTATGACAGACCAGCTAGATCTACTGTCTCTATTATATAATTGCAGACCAGCTAGATCTACTGTCTCTATTATAATATGACAGACCAGCTAGATCTACTGTCTCTATTATATTATGACAGACCAGCTAGATCTACTGTCTCTATGACATACCAGCTAGATCTACTGTCTCTATTATGTTATGACAGACCAGCTAGATCAACTGTCTCTATTATATTATGACAGACCAGCTAGATCTACTGTCTCTATTATATTATGACAGACCAGCTAGATCAACTGTCTCTATTATATTATGACAGACCAGCTAGATCTACTGTCTCTATTATATTATGACAGACCAGGTAGATCTACTGTCTCAAAAATATTTTGACAGACCACGTATATCTACTGTCTCTATTATATTATATTATGATAGACCAGCTAGATCTACTGTCTCAATTGTATAATGACAGACCAGCTATATCTACTGTCTCTATTATATTATGACAGACCAGGTAGATCTACTGTCTCTATTATATTATGACAGACCAGCTAGATATACTGTCTCTATTATATTATGACAGACCAGCTAGATCTACTGTCTCTATTATATTATGACAGACCAGCTAGATCTACTGTCTCTATTATATTATGACAGACCAGCTAGATCTACTGTCTCTATTATATTATGACAGACCAGCTAGATCTACTGTCTCTATTATATTATGACAGACCAGCTAGATCTACTGTCTCTATTATATTATGACAGACCAGCTAGATCTACTGTCATGACAGACCAGCTAGATCTACTGTCTCTATTATATTATGACAGACCAGCTAGATCTACTGTCTCTATTATATTATGACAGACCAGCTAGATCTACTGTCTCTATTATATTATGACAGACCAGCTAGATCTACTGTCTCTATTATATTATGACAGACCAGCTAGATCTACTGTCTCTATTATATTATGACAGACCAGCTAGATCTACTGACAGACCAGCTAGATCTATGTCTCTATTATATTATGACAGACCAGCTAGATCTACTGTCTCTATTATATTATGACAGACCAGCTAGATCTACTGTCTCTATTATATTATGACAGACCAGCTAGATCTACTGTCTCTATTATATTATGACAGACCAGCTAGATCTACTGTCTCTATTATATTATGACAGACCAGCTAGATCTACTGTCTCTATTATATTATGACAGACCAGCTAGATCTACTGTCTCTATTATATTATGACAGACCAGCTAGATCTACTGTCTCTATTATATTATGACAGACCAGCTAGATCTACTGTCTCTATTATATTATGACAGACCAGCTAGATCTACTGTCTCTATTATATTATGACAGACCAGCTAGATCTACTGTCTCTATTATATTATGACAGACCAGCTAGATCTACTGTCTCTATTATATTATGACAGACCAGCTAGATCTACTGTCTCTATTATATTATGACAGACCAGCTAGATCTACTGTCTCTATTATATTATGACAGACCAGCTAGATCTACTGTCTCTATTATATTATGACAGACCAGGTAGATCTACTGTCTCTATTATATTATGACAGACCAGACAGACCAGCTAGATCTACTGTCTCTATTATATTATGACAGACCAGCTAGATCTACTGTCTCTATTATATTATGACAGACCAGCTAGATCTACTGTCTCTATTATATTATGACAGACCAGCTAGATCTACTGTCTCTATTATATTATGACAGACCAGCTAGATCTACTGTCTCTATTATATTATGACAGACCAGCTAGATCTACTGTCTCTATTATATATGACAGACCAGCTTATGACAGACTGTCTCTATTATATTATGACTAGATCTACTGTCTCTATTATATTATGACAGACCAGCTAGATCTACTGTCTCTATTATATTATGACAGACCAGCTAGATCTACTGTCTCTATTATATTATGACAGACCAGCTAGATCTACTGTCTCTATTATTATGACAGACCAGCTAGATCTACTGTCTCTATTATATTATGACAGACCAGCTAGATCTACTGTCTCTATTATATTATGACAGACCAGCTAGATCTACTGTCTCTATTATATTATGACAGACCAGCTAGATCTACTGTCTCTATTATATTATGACAGACCAGCTAGATCTACTGTCTCTATTATATTATGACAGACCAGCTAGATCTATTGTCTCTATTATATTATGACAGACCAGCTAGATCGACTGTCTCTATTATATTATGACAGACCAGCTAGATCTACTGTCTCTATTATAATATGACAGACCAGCTAGAACTATTATATTATGACAGACCAGCTAGATCTATTGTCTCTATTATATTATGACAGACCAGCCAAATCTACTGTCTCTATTATATTATGACAGACCAGCTAGATCTACTGTCTCTATTATATTATGACAGACCAGCTAGATCTACTGTCTCTATTATATTATGACAGACCAGCTAGATCTACTGTCTCTATTATATTTTGACAGACCAGGTAGATCTACTGTCTCTATTATATTATGACAGACCAGCTAGATCTACTGTCTCTATTATATTATGACAGACCAGCTAGATCTACTGTCTCTATTATATTATGACAGACCAGCTAGATCTACTGTCTCTATTATATTATGACAGACCAGCTAGATCTACTGTCTCTATTATATTATGACAGACCAGCTAGATCTACTGTCTCTATTATATTATGACAGACCAGCTAGATCTACTGTCTCTATTATATTATGACAGACCAGCTAGATCTACTGTCTCTATTATATTATGACAGACCAGCTAGATCTACTGTCTCTATTATATTATGACAGACCAGCTAGATCTACTGTCTCTATTATATTATGACAGACCAGCTAGATCTACTGTCTCTATTATATTATGACAGACCAGCTAGATCTACTGTCTCTATTATATTATGACAGACCAGCTAGATCTACTGTCTCTATTATATTATGACAGACCAGCTAGATCTACTGTCTCTATTATATTATGACAGACCAGCTAGATCTACTGTCTCTATTATATTATGACAGACCAGCTAGATCTACTGTCTCTATTATATTATGACAGACCAGCTAGATCTACTGTCTCTATTATATTATGACAGACCAGCTAGATCTACTGTCTCTATTATATTATGACAGACCAGCTAGATCTACTGTCTCTATTATATTATGACAGACCAGCTAGATCTACTGTCTCTATTATATTATGACAGACCAGCTAGATCTAC